>NW_022196900.1:95363043-95382410 GCF_008632895.1 Mastomys coucha
AAAAAAAAAAAAAAAAAGTCAGATATAGTCTAGGCTGTATTAACATCATTCATCTGATTAAAAAAAAATCATGGCCTGAGAAGCACAGTGCTCCTCACCCTGTCCTATTCCCAAGGGGCTAAGTTTGCCCTCAGTGAACCCTTTAGGGTTGCCTGGGTCCACATTCCAGCTCCTCATTTACTGAGGTGTGTGTGTGTGTGTGAGTCTGTCTCTGTGTGGTCCCCACCCTACCCCTGTCACATGGGAATAATGAAAGCTTAAGAGTCATGGGGCTGTTGAGGGTCTTTGGCCCTGTCTATCTGTCTGTCTGTCTGTCTGTCTATGTGGTCCCCACTCTACCCCTGTCACATGGGAATAATGAAAGCTTAAGAGTCATGGGGGCTACTGAGGGTTTTTGGCCCTGTCTGTCTGTCTGTCTGTCTACCTGTGTAGTCCCCTCCCTACCCCCATCACATGGGAATAATGAAAGCCTAGGAGTCACAGGGCTCTTGAGGGTCTTTGGCCCTGTCTGTCTGCCTGTCTGTGTACCCCTGTCACATGGGAATAATGAAAGTTTAAGAATCATGGGGTTATTGAGGGTCTTTGGCCCCGTGTATGAGTGGTTCGCCTGTGGCCCTGCGCATGCTCAGTGAGAGCCAGTTCTCATGAAGGAGGTGAGGCCGGATGCCTCTGTCTCGGAGGTCCTGAGCAAGGGGAAAGGCTACCCAGGGCCTCGTGATCCGTGGTGGGAATAGGATTCAGAAGTTGAATCCTGAGTGTTGACAGAAGCAGATGGCCAAGTTATCTCAGTCACCAGTCATGAACAGGAACAGCTGGGGAGGGGCGTTTCTGCATTGGAAACAGGACACACTCAGAGCTTGGCTCCTTGAGAGCTTCAGTTTCTCCACCGTACTGGGTCTCCTCCAGTGAGCTGGCTCACGGGAAATGAGCACAATAGGAAGCATAAGGGAAAAATGGGGCCATGGACCCTGGGGGCAAGGTTGGCAATTTGAGATTGTGGGGGGTCCAGAGAAGGTGGAGCAGAAGGAAGGATGGCCACAAGACTGTCCCACCCCTGTTTTCACACACCCTCAGAAGCAGAGCCCCCGGGGCACTGGCTGGCCCCTCCCCTGGGAACTTAGTCAAAGTGTTGAACTATTGCATCACTGGGCACTCAAGGGTTAATGATGGGGAGTGGACAGGCCCTGTGTATTTAACTAATTGGGAGGTGGCCTGAGATCAGAGGACCCTGCTCACTTCCTCCCACTGCAGCAGGCTCCCATGCAACCTGCCTACCTCCCCCAGGATGAAACCACCCATTGCCCTGGCTTTCCTTTGCCTCCTGGGTAAGTGACTTTCATGACCTCTCTCCTCCTTTCCTCCCCAACCCCGCACTCTGGATACCTGAGCATGTTATCCATGAACACAGGGCATCATGGGTACTGAGCGCTAGAGGCTGCCTGCCTTTCTGCCACCCACCTGGCTATCCTAAGGCTCCTGAGGCATGTGCAGTCTGAGCCAGCACTGACTGGAGGGGAGGGAGGGCAGGCTAGAGGGCTGAGAAGAGTGCAGTGAGGAAGGGTGTGGGAACCATGGGATCCCCAGCCTGTGGGGATGAGTGCCTCCCCACCGCTGAATCAGAAGGTTCTGGAGGAATTCAGGGAGGCCCATGGAGAAGGTTGGGAAACAGGCACAGGGCTCTGTATTGAGGTCTTTGTGGTGAACGCACTGCTGCTGGGGGAGACCAGGGCTGAGGTCTGGGGAAATTCAGATTTTCCTGAGAGAGATGTAAAGAGTCAGTGTGTGTGGGGGCACACAGTATGAGCAAGGGAAGCAGAGTGAGGAACATGGGGTGAGTAGGAGACCGAGATCGAATTCCCAAAACCTACGTAAAAGCTAGGCATTGGGACACACATCTGCAACCCCAGTGCTGGGGGGTGGGGTGTGTGTATGAGGCAAGCAAAACCTTCCAGCTTGCTGGCTAGACAGCCTAGTCAAATAGGCAAGGTCTAGGTTCGCTGAGAGGTTCTGTCTCAAAAAGTGAGATGGAAAGTAAAGGAAACTGGTACCAACCACAGCTTCCATAGATATGCACGTATGGGTGACTGAGACAAACACACAAACAAGCACACAGGTCGGGGAGGGGAGGGGACCTAGGGGATCAAAGCACAAAGTCTGGCATTGGGAGTAGAGTATTGTTACTTAGTATCATTGTTATTGACAGCTTTGGACTGGGGAGGTTTACTGAATCGCCGGGGAAATGTCTGGAGGAGTCAGATCTGAAGGGGACTTCGGGATGGGTCCCTGGATGTCCCTGGCTGTGATGCTCACTGCCCCTGTGGAACCTTGTGGCTTCTGCCACCATTTCCATAGTGCCCTTGGCTGGCGGGAACCTGGTCCAGTTTGGAGTGATGATTGAGAGAATGACCGGAAAGCCCGCACTGCAGTACAATGACTACGGCTGCTATTGTGGCGTCGGTGGCTCCAACTGGCCGGTGGACCAGACCGATTGGTGAGCAGGAGGACTGCCTGGGAGGAAGGAGAAGCTGGTAGCACCTAGACAGCAGGGATTCATACTCTACTTCCATCCTGGGTCCTGGTGTCCCAGGAGCCCTGCTCCAGCCCAGCCCAGCCTGCCTAACAGCCCCTCCAGGTTAACTCTGACCCCACAGGTGTTGTCATACCCATGACTGCTGCTATGGCCGCCTGGAGAAGCTGGGCTGTGACCCCAAGCTGGAAAAGTACCTCTTCTCTATTACTCGGAACAACATCTTCTGTGGTAGGTGGCAGGGGTCCCTCCAGATGGTAACCTTGATCTTTGTCACAGGGCCAGACCCTTTAGGCTTCCTGTCATCACATAAGAGTGGAAACACTCGACCATCATTTCCAATTCTGACTGGGCATCTGGGCTGTACGCCCTTGTGATCCGTCGATGTAGCCCTTGCCCAGGCTCAGCCTCTGGGGAGTCACCAGAAGGGACAAAGTTGAGCCGCACCCAGAGCTAGAGTCCAACAATTCTCCCTGGGAGGAGCCAGGAGGAGTTGTGATTCTGGACAGCAGCCCCCATTCTCACAAGCTGTTTGCCCACTGGGGCTGCTAGGCTGGCCCCACCTCCTTCCCTCTGCCCACCTCACTGCCCATTTGGCCCTATTAGGTTTCTTCCAGGCCTTATCTAAGGAAATACCTAAATGGCACTTAATCAGAGTTTTCTTTTTTCTTTTTTTTTCTTTTTGTTTTGTTTTTCAAGACAGGGTTTTTCTGTGTAGTCCTGGCTGTCCTAGAACTCACTCTGTAGAGCAGGCTGGGCCTCAAACTCAGAAATTTGCCTGCCTCTGCCTCCCAAGTGCTGAGATTAATGGCGTGCACCACCACCGCCCGGCTCAGAGTTTTCTTCACAGTGTAAAGCCAGTTATAGTTAGCCTGGGAGAGAGGAGGCCCTGGTGGGTGTAGGGCCCAGGGAAGGACCCAGGCAGTCTGAGGATCGGGCTCAACACAAAACTCAGGTCTCAAGGTCTGTGCCAAAGTGTGAACCACGAGATCGCTAGGCAGGGCAGCTACATCAGGTCCTCATTGAGGGCTCAGGCAAGGGTCGGGTAGTTCCTGGTTGGGTTAGCACTGAAAGGATGTTCAGGGGGGGATCAGACTGACGGGATACAGGCACTCTGCCTTCTGCCCCCATGGTACTTCGAGCAAGGGAAAGAGCTCCATAGCTGCCCACTATTAGGACCTCCAGTCCTGCTGACATAGCAGGTGTGGGCAGAATCCTGAAGGGAGGTGTTCATCTTTGAAGGGGAAATGAGACACCAGGCCCTTCTAGCCAGGAAGGTGTATTCCTGGGGACAAAAAGAGCCAGAGCTACCCTGGGCAGAAACAGACAACCACAGTGGAGTGAAAAAAGTCTTCCAGGCAACTGGCGCCTGCCATGAGGATGCTAGCTGGCTCTCAGGATGGTGGAGCGGGCCAGCCTGATACCTGGGCTGGGTGCTGGCTCTGTCTACTCTGATAAAGACAGGCTGAAGTCCCGAAAAGCCCTGGCGGTAGTGTAATAGCCTCTAGTCCGGATCCTGAGCATCACTAACATCACACAGCGGAGGGGTTGCTAAAGCCCTGGTAGGAGGAAGGTGAGAGGTTAGGAAGCCTCTCCTCTCGTGGCAGGAGAGGGCTAAGTGTGAGTGGAGCTAGCAGGCCAGCCCCAATGCAGCATAGGAGGAGCATCCCCTTGGGTGTGGGCTTCCACAGGAAGTAGGAGAGGGGCTAAGGATGGGGCTGGGAAACTGGACCACAGAGCAGCCAGGAGCTGCCATCGCCCCGCCCACCACCCACCCCCAGCGCCCGCGCCCAGCTCCCAGCCTCCAGCTGCCACCTGAGTCCCTGGCTTGTTTCCACCCCCCCTCTAGCTGGTAGAACGGCTTGCCAGCGGCAGACCTGTGAGTGTGACAAGAGAGCCGCTCTCTGCTTTCGCCACAACCTGGGCACTTACAACCGCAAGTATGCCCACTACCCCAACAAGCTGTGTACAGGACCCACCCCACCCTGCTGAGGCCCTGCTCGGCTCCATAGCCACCCCAGGCTGCTCTGCCCCAGGCCTGGAGAAGCTGAGAACCGGGATTCCTCTGCTGCAAACTCACCGTCCCCCTCACGGCCCCCACCCCCCACCCCCCCTTCCGTGCAAGCATCCTGAGTCCTGGTTCTGGCCTCCAGGGCCACACCAGGTCCTCAGGATCCTCTAAAGGAGCTACAGAACTCACAGATCCACTAAGTCTCTTCTGGCCTCTCAGTTCCCCCTTCTGAACAAGAGAATTCTATTTTCCTGTAACAGTCTTCTAATGTTTCTTCAGACTTTACACAGTCGCTTACCTGCGTTCACCCATCCATCCATCCAGTCATATTTTGAGCATCTATCCTGGGCCAGCACAATGCTAAGCACTGTCTAGGGGCAGATGTGACATGGTGGCTCCTGTCTGTAGGGCCAGCCATAAGCCCTTTGTTTTCTATAGCAGGGAATCCCCATGTTTCCATGCCCTGAAACTCACTTGGTGAGACAGCCTGATCTCACACAGAGACCCACCCACCTGCCTCTGCCTCCTGAGGGCTGAGGTGAATGTGTGTGATGCCACGCCCGGCTATGCTTCTCTGTCTCTGTCTGTCTCTGTCTCTGTCTGTCTCTCTATCTCTCTGTGTCTCTCTGTCTCTGTCTCTGTCTGTCTCTCTGTCTCTGTCTCTCTCTGTCTCTATCTCTCTCCCTCTCTCTCTCTCTTTCTTTCTCTTTCTCTCTCTCTCTCTCCCTCTCTCCAGTCTTATCCAAGACTATCATGGTTCTCTCTGGAAGGAACATTTCTGGCCAGATGGCTTACTATGAGAAGCATTAAAAAAAAAAAACAAAACCTAAAAATATTGTCCCCGTTGTCATGAGACCTCACCACACCCCCACTGGCAAGGACTAATTTAGATGGGAAAGCAAATCCTTCTTGTCCAAGCCCCACCTTTAGAAAAACAAAACACTTTTTTTTTTTTTTTGGAAGTAAAGCCTTATGTAACCCAGGCTGGCCTTGAACTTGCTATGTAGTCACTGGTAACCATGAACTTCTGACCCTCTTGCCTCCACCTCCTGAGTGCTAGGATTATGTGCTTTAACTGCCACAGCTGGTTTTACACAGTACTGGGGAGAAACCACCAGGCTTCCTGTGTGCTAGGCAAATGCTCCAACAACTGAGCTCTGCCTCTAGTCCAATCTCCTTTTTGGGTCGATGGGTATCTTGAGGGCCAGAAGGGCAATATTCTTTCCAGAAGGTGAGCTCACTCCAGGCCCTTCACTACTTGAAGAAGTGGGCACCAGCTACTTCATCACGACTTTCTGGTGTGGCTGCATTAAGTGGACCCAACAGATGGAAGGTGCAGGTGTCCGTGCAGGTGTCTGTGCAGGTGTCAGTGCAGGTGTCAGTGCAGGTGTGAGCCTACACAGCTGGCTCGGGCTCCCAACACAGAGCCAGAAGTGAAGAGTTCAGCCTGCTAGGATCATTAAAGGGTTCCCAGCAGGAGAGGCCTGTGGCTATTCCAGGAGTAAAGTACCTAGGCAGATTTTACTCCTAACTACAGCGGCAATACGTCAGCCATCTGTAATAAGTGGACAGCAGCCTGAGGTTCAAGAGGAGCCCGGTCCATGGCACAAAGCAGCATAACCATTGCACAGGGCGAGTCTCACAGAGGGCACCTGATAAACATCCACTCCCTTTGTCCTCTTCATGGTACAACAAGATCTGTGAGCATGAAATCAAAGTGATGTGTCATCTAGAACTTTGAAAGGGGGAGCATCTCATCAAAAAGAGGTGGGCGGCAGATGCGTCTGTTGTGACTGACTCAATCCCCAGGAAGTCAAGGCTTGGGAGCGACACCAGCCTGACCCTCATTGGACAGGGAGTGTGGTCCTGGGGTGCCCTCTGGTGGCCATCTTTCAGACTGTTAGGAAGGATATCAGCTCTGGCTTGTACCGGGTTTCCTGACCTTTATCAGGTGGTCGAAGTGCACCCTGGGCTAGTGACAGGTGGCCCTCACCACCATCATGGGCTGACAGTGGACATGAAGACACGGGAAAGTCTAGAAAAGGGGCCTGCAATGTGCGATGTGTGGTGAGACCAGAGGTTGATTCTGGATATGGTTAATTGTAGGTCCTTCTTGATGGACTTGTAATCGTCTAACTATCCAATAACTGAAATACTTTGAAACGAGACTCCTGAACAACCTGCGGTGACCCAGCTTCCACCTCAGACCAGGCTGTGAACCTGTGTGCCACAGGCTCTTCAGTTCTGCCAGGAACTATTTAGTCAATGAATCCAGGAGTCCGTCTGCATCCCATTTGCACGAGTATGTTCCCGGTACAATTCCGCACACTAGCTCAAGATTTGTGGAAACGTTCTGACAAAAGGAAGGAGAACCCTGAACTTGCAGTCAGTACAGACCTGTGTCCTTCTAATTCACAGCTGCGGGGCTGTCTAGGGAAGTGGTTCTCAACCTCTGGGTCACTACCCCCTTGGGGCTGAGCAACCTTTTCACAGGGGTCACCCAAAACCATCAGAAGACGTGAATATTTACATTATGATTCAGAACAATAGCAAAATTACAGTTAAAGAGTAGCAACAAAAATAAATGTATGGCTCTGGGGGTCACCAAAACGTGAGGAAGTATGTAAAAGGGTCTCTGCATTAGGAAGGTTGGAGAGCCACTGCTCTAGGCTCTTGCTGCCCAGGAGGCTGATGGACAGAGAGTGGAAGCCGCAGCAGTAACCATGGCAGCGATGTTGTTAGAGATCTCAGCGCTAATGCCAAGCTGTTAGGGTTTTACTGCTGTGAACAGACACCATGACCAAGACAACTCTTATAAGGACAACAGTTAATTGGGGCTGGCTTACAGAGGTTCAGTCCATTATCATCAAGGTGGGCACATAGCAGCATCCAGGCAGGCATGGTACAGGAAGAGCTGAGAGTTCTACATCTTTATCTGAAGGTTGCTAGCAGAATACTGACTTCCAGGCAGCTAGGATGAGGGTCTTAAAGCCCACACCAACAGTGACACACCTACTCAAACAGGGCCATACCTTCTAATAGTACCACTCCCTGGCTGAGCATATACAAACCATAACACAGAATTGGTCCATAAACAGGACCCCAAGGTGTGTAGGAAATCTAGGAGAGTTGCCAATTGTCACAAATGTTGCACAAGGAAAATGGGACAGAGAGAGCTTCCATACAAATCTGTGCTCCACTTTAGTTAAACATATATAAAGTACATTTCGATGCCTACTGCAGGAACAGGCATTTGTGCCCTAAGAACTGTTGGCTGTCAGAGTAGCAACATAACATTAAGCACTAGGCATTTACAGAATCCAGGCCCTGAGTGCTTTATGTGAAGTCGTTGGAGGGAGGGAGGCATGGATCAGATCGGTGGGTAGGTGATGTGGGGTGGAGGGTGGATGGATACATGGACAGATAGGTAGGTATGATGATGAGTGGATGGATGGATAGACACATGCATGCATGCCTCTGTGAGTGAGGGGATGGGAGAATAGGTGTGTGTATGTATGTATGTATATATGTATGTGTGTATGTATGTAGGAATGGATGGGCAGATACATGTGTGGATGGATGGATAGTGGATGGATGGACAGATGGGTGGATGCATGTGCATATGTGCACATGTGTGGGGCGGATGGATACATAAATGGATGGATGAATGGGCTGCATGGATGAGTAGGTGGATGGGTAGATGTGTGCATATGGTGGGAATGAATGGGTGGGTGGGTGGAGAGATGTATGTATAGATAGATGGTGAGGAGATGAGCTAACAGATAAAGACACATGAACAGATGGACATACAGATGTGTGCATGATGTGTGGGTAGATGGGTAGATAGATGGATCCACGGGGGATGGGTGGATCCATGTGTGTGTGTATGAGGTAGGGTCTCTGAGAGGCAGGGAAAAGGGAAACAGAAAATGTCCTTGAGTATACATAAACATGACATTTCTCCCACACCCCATCCTTGCTTACGGAGCCTTCCAAGAGACTTTGAAGAAAGGACAGAGAGACTGCCATGTGGTTTAGTCCCTGCCAAATGCTTACATGAGACCTTGCTCCATCCCCAGCCAGCCTTCCTCCCTCCACATCTGGGCCATCATTAGGATCCCGGCTTAAGGGCAGGCCCTGTTTTACTGTTACCAGTCACTCCTGCTCTTTGTTTTTGACTGAGACCACTAACGTAATTAAAAGCTGTTTTCCTGAAGATGCCTCCATGTCCGTCTCTTGAGCGGGTGGGTGGGTGCATGGTGGAGGGTGGATAGATGGATGGGTTTACCACTGATGGAATGATTAATGGATAGATGAAGGAATGGATTGCTAAATGAGCAAAAGAAGCAAGGGACTACACGGAGGCTGGGGAGGGAATGTGGCTATTTCATAGCTTTTTCTCTCCAATTTTGATTGAACGGGATTGATTTTGCTTCTGTTCCTGTTATGCCCAGAACAAAAGCCATGCACAAAGTGTTCTATTAAATAACTTGCTGAATAAGTGATCACAACGGAATTCCTGAGTTAGCGGGAAAGTCTCATTGTGACGTCATTGATGCTCACCTGCTCTTTGGGGTTCTTTGTGGTCATGACTAGAAGGCTCAGTACTTCATTAATGCTTAATGCTTATTCTTCCTTCCCATGATGCTGGAGAGAGAGAGAAGCCAGCTGTGGACAGCGGGCAGCAGACAGCTCTATTCTCCACACTGTCTCCATCCACTGATCCCTTCCTTGACTCCTACTGTGTCGCTCTTAGGTTCTCCACAAATCACCTGTGACTTTCTATTGTCCACTGATCCCCTGGCACTCAAGACTTGGTCCTCAAGACTTGGTCCTGTTAGATCACAGGCTTGTCCTTTTAAGAGAGTAGTCACTCTAGGAGGCCAAATCTAGGAGCCTGAAGAAAACAGGCCTCACTCCACTGCAGCTCTCTCCCTGCGGCAAGAGTTTAAGAAGCTGTTCTGTGCTATGGTTGCGACAGCCCCTAGTTTATGGTCCTTCCTATACCTAGCGCCTCCATTCTCCGGTCATGTAGGCTATGCCCATATATAGTGTAGGCTATCCCTATAAAACATACAGGCTATCCCAGACTAACTAACTCATGCCATATAAAACCTCAGCCAGCCCCTGAAAACTTATAATATTCACATATCTCATTTGTTCATGGGATTTCTCCGACACCTCTCCCATGTCCAACCTGGCCCTGCCCATGGAGGCTCTCTCCCTTACCTTATTCTAAGCATTTAAGGAGACTTCTCTCAGGGTTTTACAGGAAAGCACCCCCACTCATTTAAGGCCTATGTGCTAAGCTGACTTTAATATTTTGTTCCTCTTTAATGTTCTCCCATCCCAAGGCCCAGTCATGGTCTGGAGGTTTTCTTTGTCCTAACCTTACCCCTGCCAAGCAGTGATGTGTCAGCTTTCTCTCACAATCACCTTCTCACCATTCCCAGGATGTCCCTACTGCCTGCCTGTAGTCTATCCTGGGCCACAGCTCCCTCATCCTAATAGCTCATGTACTCCAAATGCATCCTACGTTCCACCTTTCTAAACCGAAGTGGGTGTCAGCCTCTGTCAAAGTGGGTGTCAGCCTCCGTCGAAGTGCCAAGCTGTGTCTGGGTCTCTGCTAGCACTGTCTTCCCCAGCTACATGCGTCCTTTCGCGGCTCTCCATCCTGCCTCTGCTGTCATCTTTGGTCTGGAACCAGCCTATTCCTGTCTGTGCTATTGCTCCTAAGAAAAGTGATACAAAGAGTGCTCCATTATGCAGACTGCTTGATAACTGAGGAGATGTCCTGTACTAACTGAAGGGCCTGATGATAATGGACAGATCCATCATCAGCCTCCCCATCAGTGTTAAGGTTTAAATGAGGGCCTGGGGCATTATGGACATTCCATCCACACTCAATTACTTCTTGCACATCTGCTTCATTTACTATGTTCATCACGCCAATGAGGCTAAAGGATCTGACCAGTTGATTCCGGGGGTGTGTGATGTACCTGAAGTTCAGGGCAAAAGCGCTGGCTGCAGCGGCTCCACAGGCTAGGCTCGGTTACTCAGCCCACTATCCTAATTAAAGAGACATAATTCTGAAAGCAATGTAGTACTGCTGGTAGAGTGCTTGCCTAGCCTACAGGAAGTCCTGGATTCCATCTCTGCATTGCATAAATTGGATATGGTAGAGCAGGACTGTATTTCTGATGCTCAGAAGATGGGTGCAGAAGGGTCAAGAGTTCAAGGTCATCCTCAGCTATACAGTGAGCTTGAGGCCAGTCTTGGTTATAAGAGAACCTGTCTTAAAAAAGACAACAGGCAGGAGGGAGGAGAAACAAAGTGGAGGCCCAATGATCCCAAGTTGATCTTGGGGGTGCTGATAAGAGCTTTAGATTTAAACAGTGGGAAAATGGGGGCAATGTGTGTAGGTAGTTCTGGCTAATGAATTGCTCCGGCCCATCACTGCCTCAGTTCTGGCTCTGAATTGTTAAATCTGCTCACTTCAGCCCTTACCAAGGATCCAAATCTAGTTTCTCCAGGATGCAGCAGCCCCCGGCTGTAGCCTCTGCAGGCAGTCACCCTCACTGTGAGCTGTTCATCCTGAATGATTTGCTCTTCCTGGAGTCCAAGGTGACTACAGGTTTAAGACAACGGGTTTTTGTGTTTTCAGTCTTGAAGGGCTTTCTTCGGTAGACTAAGATGCCTTAGAAAGTGAGTGGCCAGTGTGGTCAAGCAGTCTGAGCCAGCATAAAGGAGACAGACAACAAATGAAGGCAAGAACACCAGTTTTCCAGCTGCCTGCGAGCTTGAGTTTGGAGTCAGCGCCTCTTATCAAAGGCAGTTTCCAAATGCCTGCTTTAATTGGAACTATCTGTGGAAAGGGGTGCCACATGGGGTTGATAAACACTACATTGATTCGCTTGACCAGCCCCTTGGCATCCCACCACGGGAGCAAGAGCTTAAGTGGATGCCTGTCTGAGAGTCATTAGCCTTGAATGCCTTTGAGCTGATGCCCCCAGAGGCAAACAAGTGAAGCTGTCAGGAGAGATGCAGCAGCAGTTCTTCTGGAGGACTGCTAGCTGCTATGTCCTCAGAACACAATGCAGTAGAGCCAAGTCCACACACCCAACACACAGCCCAGCTGGACTAAGTATGTCTTGAGTCTAGACCTCACTGGGGAAGCACAGCATTGCTCTTCTGAGGAGCTCTGATGAAACGTTTCCAGTCTCCCTCCCACCTTGAGTCCTCTAGGCATACCTTACGCTAAACCCCAAGGCTTTCCTGGTCCTTTGCTGGAGCATCTTCCCTAGCTCCATATCTACCTCCCCTCTTACGCACAGACCTCTAAGCTTCCTTCCGTTTCTCTGAACTCCTGAGCCATCTGCTCAGCCTTTCTTTAGGTCCTGTTTTGGTTTGTGTTAGGGTTCCTTTGTTGTTCTGGTTTTGAGCCAGGGTCTCACTGCTGGGCTTACTATACGTGCACCTCCATGCCATTAATATGTTGCTAGGGATGGAACGTAAGAGACGCATGGGTGCCAGGCAAGCACACAAGCCACAGAGCTGCATCTCCATGAGTGTGCTTGGGTCATAGTTATGTGTCTGCTTTCATCCCTACACTGGACACCTTTAGCAAACAGGGCTCCAGCTGTTTCCAAAGACCCAAGAGTCAGTAGTTGCAGATGTTTGCATGGGTGAATAAACTGGAGACAAGCAAAATCCAGACCCCTCTGCCACAGAGGTAGGCCAGTTTCAGAAAAGGTGCAAAGCCAGGGTCTCTGAGTGGCTGGACCACAGGTCCTCAGTGCAATCAGTGTCAGAGCAGGAAAATCTATGAATCCTGCTGGCTGAGGCCAAGGGTACTGTTCAAGGGCCCGAGGGGGAGCATTACAAGAGGAAGCCATGCTGGTGGTGTCCTGAAGAGGGTAATTCTCAGAGTGGCAGGTGACATATAGATCATCAGCCATGTAATGAGGTACTGGGTAGGTTTTGACAATGATCTGTCCAGCTATGGGACAGCCATACTCCCCTGTATCCATCCTACCTCTGCCAGATCCCAAATGACTGTCCAGCTGGGGAAAGGACATTTCCCAGCATGCTTTCTCAGCCCCTCTCACTCACCCAAGCGAAGCCAACAGACAACAAGCCGACCTGAACTTTGCTTTTAAACTAGAATTTATTGGTATACAAAATCAGTTCCAAAGATAAAGTGGCACATCTCTGCGGCTTCTATTGCACCAAGTGTTGAGGATAAAAACAGAAAAACATTTGGTTCTTAAAACAGTGCAGATAGCCAAGTACAGTACTTCAGTTAAATAAAAAGTAAATGATTCATATGAACACAAGCTGTGGAGAGAGAGAGAGACCAGGAAATGGTGATTTCTCACCACAACGCTCTAGAACTAAGGCAGACTTGCTGAGTCTAAGGGTCATGATCCCATGGAGACCTTAGATACCTCTAGACTGAAGCCAGAACAAGTATAGTGCAATTAGAAAAAGGGAGAAGGCAGATACACTGACTCTCTTCGCAGGGGAGCGGGTGCTGGGTGCTAGACCTGACCCAGGCACGGCTCCCCTTCCCTGATCTTAGTGCTAGTAAGGGATGCTGGAGGGTAGCCTCCATGGAAAACGAGCCCCCACGGATGGAAGACAAGAAGAGCCCCACTACGGCAGGGCTCAGCCCAGGCAGAGGGCTGGTGAACTTCACTGACTGCCATGGTGCTGTAACAGGGGCCTGCAGGAAGCTCCTGGGCAAGGATCAGAGCTAGACCCCGAAGGTTTCCTCTTGTGCTCAGGACTCAGCAAAGGGAGCCCTGAACTGCAGGTATGCCCTGCTTACTGTAAACTCATGTGCGAGTGTGTAACTGTCCTCAGGGACGGTATCCTCCGCATGGCTACCAGCCTTCTCCAGGAACCATTTCAGCTGACTCACCAAACTGAGACTCTAGAGAGAACAGGCTGAACAAACTGTCACAACCTGACCTGGGACAGAGCTCTCGGAGCCCAGCCTCAAAGTGCAGGGAGTGGCACACCGAGCTCCCACTTAACAACACAGGGAGGCTGCTGCCCCCCTCCACTCAGCAGAAACCACCAACTGGGCCCAGCAGTCAACTGTCAGGACCTAAACAAAGGCAAGGATGCTCATGGAACAGCGGGCAGGTAAGGACGTGGGGAATGTTCCTGTCAAAGTGCCTCTTGAAGCCAGGCATGGCAACCCACGACTTTGATCCCAGCACTCATAGGAGGCAGAGGTAGAGGCAGGCCGATCGCTGAGTTCAAGGATAGCCTGGTCTACAGAGCTAGTTCCAGGACAACTAGGGCTACACAGAAAAACCGTCTCAGGAAACAACAACAGCCACAGTGCCTCTGGGTCTGTTCGAGACAACACTGGGAGAGACAACTGAAGCCCCGCACCTGCCCTGGGCCCAGAGGTAGGAAGCTGAGGCTGGGGCTGGAGACGGGTCCAGGAAGGCCACAGAGACCACAGAGGCCACGGCTCTGGGGAGCTGCCTCCTGGTTTGTTCATATCCTCTGCTTGGGGTGACTGAGCCCACTCTGCCTGGGGATTCAAGTCTCCTCTACCCAGCTGGATGCCCAAGCTGATCATTTCAGAGGTAAAATAAGGGCACTCTATGTTATCCTGGTAAAACCCAGGCAGACAGTAGTTCCTCAGAACGTGAAAGACTGAGGGTGAGCTCACTCTGAGTGCAGGACACTGGCCAAGTCCACCTGACACTACCTGGTAACCTGAGCCTCCACCACCAGCCAGCCCTGCCCCAGCAGGGCTCCTTGCTCTGCTCCCCAGGGAAGTGCGCACTGTGCCTGAGCTACAAGGTTCTCCACTGATCCCCACCCAGCTGCCCTGCAAGGTCAGCCCTCTTCACTTTCACAATCATGATGTGGTCCGAGGTATTTTCAGAGTTTACGGAAGAAACCACTGGCAAGCTAAGCTGATACACACCAAAGCTGCTTCTAGCTGCCCCAGTTCCTGGCCATACTTCACTCCCTCAAGGGAGGTGTTCTTGTTGAGAACCAAATGAGCTTATGTATCCCCAGCACCAACTCCTAGTGGGCTGTGCTATCTACAAGTCTAGCCTGTGCTAACTCATCTCCTTATAATTTAAACATGCTGCCATCAATTTTTTTAAAGTTTAACCTTAAATTATTCTTAAAACCTAGAAAACCTCTGTACCCAGTATTAAGGCCAGTGTACGGCCATGAAGCACTATGGCTTTTCTTTGTGGCCTCCTTACGAGCTACCATGATATTCTCGGGTAGCAGCCGGGACACAGCCAGGAGGCTGTCAGGTTCCCTTCCCAGGACAGCTTCTCTGAGAGCACGTGGACTGGAGGAACAGTGTTAACCATCATTGCCCCAAAGCTCATCACACTGGGTCTCACCTTGGCTGCCAATGAGGTAACTGTCAGGAATCCACTAACATGGTGATGCGACCGACGGACCATCCACCTCTCCCTCTGTGAAACTGAGGTAATAGAGCCCACATTCTGAGCCTGAGGCAGGTGCAAGTACCCCCTTTCCAAAAACCAGCACATTAAGTACCCCAGCTGACACTGGGAAGCTGGACGGTGACAAGACAAACTTGTTTTGAAGAAAGTATTACTGTGTTCCAGAGAGCAGAGGCTACTGCCAGGCAGGGAACCCAGAACTAAATGCAAATTTGTAAAGAAAGGTGTTCTCTTATGCGTCCCCAGGAGTTCTGATACCCACGAGCCCCAAGGCAGCTTCTTCTGCCAGTTAGACAGCGGCTCTGGCTCTGCGAAGGCTGGCCACAGCTTGTATTTTTAAGTACTGGGGATGGAACCCAGGCTTCCCACACACTAGAGAAGTGCTCCACCACCGAGCAGCCAGCCCAGGCCTGCCACTTCTAACTTCCAATCCTGAGGTTTTGGTAAACAGTCCTGACCTTTCTCAAGGACCTGGCATTCTGCCGTCAGGCTGTACAAAGCTGGGAGCAGAGAGCTTTCATTCAGGCCCTGCCTGGATGACCTCAGAGAACACTGGCTCCCTCAGAGCACAGTCACCACCCTGCCTTACTTATTGGGACTGAGCATGTCATCTGCAAATTCGCACAGCATTGCAATGTCCTGTACTGTAAGCAGGAAGCAACACAGCATCCTGGGAGAAAGTCCAGGAAACTTCAGGTGTCCAAACACAAAGTTCCAAAGCTGAACAAATGGACAATTAGAGGCCATTATTAGCCTGAAGAGGCTAGCAGCCTGCTGATAATCGACTGGACGAGCCTGACACCTTCCCAGACAGTGTCCTCTGCGTCTAGATGCTTTTGTAATTTTCTTTTTGCTTTTAGTGACAAGAAATAATTTCTCTGTTGACCAAGTGTACAGGATTAGTCCAAACACTAGGTTCCCAGAGGGCATCGACTTTAGTCATGGTTGTTCACCAGACACGTGACAGTTTAAAGTTAATGTCCACATAACCTAGTCTGCTGCAGGCCCTCTCCCTGCCATCTAGCTTAGCCACAGGCAGCCCCTCAGCCATTGCTACACTTTCTCCAGTACTGAAATCCCAAGTAAGGTTTAACTTTAAAAGACAAAAAACAAAAAAAGCAAAAAAAAAAAAAAAAAACCAAACCTATTTGTAAGATCCCCCACCTCACAGGTAGGGAGTGAAATGGGACCTTTCATCCTAACCCTAGCTAGTGTGGAGCTCTACATAGCCTAGGCTGGCCTCAAACTTGTAGCAATCCTGCCTCTGCATCAGTGACAGGATTACTTGAGCTTGGCTTGAGCCAGCATGCCAAGCTACAGTATGGGACTTCATTCCATTTTCATGTTAAGAAAGTTTATAATCTGTAAGATCAAACAACCAGTCATTTCTCTGTAGGCATCTTTCTGAGTCGAGCATAGCAAAAAGAAAAATATAGTTACTTAAAATTCAAGCCTGGAAAACCTTATTCCTGAAGACTGCTGTCCTGAGATTCTTCCAAGGAGAACCCAAGAGCCCCAGCTCCCCCTGCACAGCTCTAGACCCAGCCATAGCAGTGCTACACCTCCTCACTGTCCCAAAGTCCCCCGCACTGTGGGGCTCCCAGCAAACCCAGGTCTCACTCATAGCCAGGCTCATGCACCACGTGGTGAGAGGGGAGGGGCACCCAGACTCTCTGAGAAGATACCAGAGACAGGAGGAATGGAGATGGCCTTGACCCCCCTGGCTGTTGGGAACTACTGGTCCTGTCCTACCACTGACATGTCCGAGCGACCCGTATCAGGAGCAAATCAAACCTCAACACACTCTTGAGCTGGGAAACCAGGAAGCTCATCCTGCTTGAAAATGAGAGAGAAACAAAGGGCATTGCCACCGGAAGTTTCTAATGATTGTGCTGAACGGCTTCAAGAATTCTTACAGGGAACCCACCCCACACATGAAGGGAAGAGTCTAGAACCACCACTCAGATACGCATGGCAAACAAAGCCCCTGCCCCATGACCTGCCTGGGACTCAGTGTTTTGAGTTCCAGGAGATGAATGATGTCACCACACTGTCACACAGCAAAACTTAGGAAAGAGGCATCTGGAAGGACACTGGCTCCTGTGGGCTCGTGTGTGGGCACTGACAGTTGTCTCATCCTCAGGGGACATGTGGCTGGGAAGCCTTGTCAGCAGGGCCTGAGAGTCAGATGTTCAGAGCAGCGAAGGTCTTCACCAAGGTGACCTGTGTGTTCGCCTCTGCTTCACCTCTGCCCGTGTCCCTGCTGCTGTTTCTGTTCTCCAGGGCTTTGAGGCGGTGCCTCTCCTCCTGACGTTTCTTCTTCTCCAGCCGCTGCTGTTCCCGCCGCTGCTTGTTTGTGACCTGGAATAGACAGGAGCCATGTGGCTCTCTGGTGCTGCAGGACTCTGAGCCCAAGAGACCAGAATGATTTCTTTTCCATTACTGTTCAAATATACTTTGAAATTTATGTTCCCTTCCTGAAGCATCAAATAAAAATCCTCTTCATAAAACAATTTAACCCTGACCCACAAAGACAGTGTCCCTAGTCCAGCAGCCGATGGATTTCAGGGGGCCTGGAGACACATTCTCCGTAACTGCAGTAAGATCTCAGAAAGCGCCATTGTCATCGCTTTCTGCACATTAGGTGGCAGTCTAGCTCAGAATGTCTGCCTTTAAGATGAGTTCTAACCTGAGGAGACTATTGGCATTGTGGGCCCTTGCTGGAGCTGGGGCAGGGATGCAGGTACACATCTGACAGGTTACCAAGAGCCTCACTCACTAGAGAGACATGCCCTGTATTTCACACATTTCACCTGGGACTTTATGCTAGAAAATAACGAAGAGCACAAAGATTTACACAGAAAAGCTATTTACTACAAACAGTGCAGAGACCTGTGCCCCTCGAAAGGAACACCAGATGGAAGAAGGCAGCTATGCTCCGCACAGAGAGGGGAGACACATCCTCCAACTGTGATTGTGGGACAAGAAGGTCGTCTTTCTGCCCCCAAATGCTCTGCAAGAACTGCTTCCATACATTAGAAAAATGCACAGTAGGGTGAAATCCTACTTCCAGCCCTGGCACAGAATCCCTGCAGGCCCTGCCTCCCCACCGCACCTTTGGGAGCTGGCTTCTATGTGCTTTGTTTTCTTCAGCAGTGCTGGCCCGAGCCTCACTGGTCTCCATCCTGCCTTCATTTCTGCCCCGATTTCCAGAGAGTCTGGAGCTGCTGCCTCCCTCCTCCTGTGAAGGGCCTCGTTGCTTCACTCTGTCACCAGGCTCACGGTTCTCCTCCGTATCTTCCAAAGAAAGGCATTTCATTAAAACCCAGAACCCAACAGTTACACAGAACAACTGCAGTTAAGTGACTCCAAGATCACCAGGTCCCCAGATCCCTGTCATTTGCAAAGTCAGGTTCCTTGAGATGGAATTTGACTCTTACGTCAACAGTCAGGAAGGTTGCAGGGAGAACACGGAAAGCCCTGGCTGGCTGCAAGGCTCATAGACAACTTTCTGCCAGCAGGGTTTGTTTCCTTAGATAAACTTTTTAAAAATAATTTTTAGGGATAAAGCATTCATTTGTATCCCAAATCTAGAAACAAAAAGTGACCTTACCCTACACTGCCCCACACAGTGGCTGCTAACAAGATTTAAATGCACAAACACTAGGCAGGGCTATTTGTTGTCTTGCCTGCCACACGCTCACAGCACTTGAAGGGGGTGGATGGACAGAGTGGATGACACTACAGCAACCAGAATTGCGAACAGCATCTTGAGGGAGCACCAGCGTCACCCTTGCAGCTTATTCACAGGCCTCAGTCACAGACTTACCATTTCCTGTCCCCTGGTTCATCTGAAGCATGGCGATTATTGCAGACTCAATGTTGTAATTTTCAGCTTCCAGGTTCTGGACTATTAAATTAAAATCCTATCAAAGAAACAGAGAAACACTTAAGACTGTGGCTGGTGTAGTGCTCCAGAGCTCTGCCCCATCAGCCTGACACACGTGAACACCAGGCAGAGAACTGACAAGGTTCCAAGCCCTCATCCACCAAGAACGTCAAGTTCAAACAAGGCAGCAGCCATGACAATGCATTTATAAATAAACTGTCTTTACAAAACTAGACCTTTACTAGGGCAAATCAAGCCCTCAGAAAGATGAAACCCACTTCTTAGGACCTTGAGCATTAATGGCTGGATCCAGCAAATAAGGGAAACAAGTTAACAGCACTTCAGTCTCTTGGGCTCTGGCAGGCCAGCTCTGCCATGGCAGTACCTGAGCATCCAGCTCTGCCATGGCAGTACCGAGCATCCAGCTCTGCCATGGCAGTACCTGAGCATCCAGCTCTGCCATGGCAGTACCTGAGCATCCAG
>NW_022196900.1:95382462-95402551 GCF_008632895.1 Mastomys coucha
ACCTGAGCATCCAGCTCTGCCATGGCAGTACCTGAGCATCCAGCTCTGCCATGGCAGTACCTGAGCATATCCAGCTAGGAGGCAGAGCTGCAGGGAAGGGTACTAACCGTGCATCCAGTTGCACTGCCAACTTTGTGGACAGCATCTTCCACATTGTCTCTCAGGCTGTCTTCAGCAGTCACCCCTTTTGTCTTCATCGTCTCTTTCTTATTTGCTCCATCTTGATGAAGCATCTGGAACTAAAGAAACACAGCATAGGAACCATTGGTGCAGTAAATTCCACTCCACTCTCCAACCCAGGAAGACATCGACTCACAAACCATCCAAACACAGGAGGAAGAATTCATGCTGAGAGCTCAGTAGCTAGACCCACCCACACCCTGAGAATCCAGGGCACAGCCCTGAGGACAGAGGTTGGGAGGAGCCACTGAGGAACAGCAGCAGTGGCAAGGCACCTGAGCTTGCTGGACGGAAGTGCTCGAGCAGACATCGAGTCTGGCAACTCGTATGTCTCTGCTGATGTGTACAGAGGACTGTCCCCTATGTTCACATCTGTTGAGCTTCTCAACTTATAATGCTCGCCTTGAAAACACATGGACCCAGCTCTCATCTGGTCGCCGTGTTCTCTGATTATCAGTACACAGCATTGCTAACTCGAGGCACCTGTGAGGCACGCCACACTCACCCATCCAAAGGCTTACTTATGTGCTACAGTGCAATTCACTCAAGGCACAAAGGCCTCTATGACAAAAGCCAAGTCAGAACTCTAAAACCACCCCTCCCCACCCTTTGACTACACAGCCACCATCTCCTTCTGCCACCCATCAATAAATGGGCATGGACATTTCTGTACTTTGCACTAAAAGTCTAAGTGGAGCCTAGCTGTGGGGAATGTACCCCTGATGATCTCAACCCCTGGTAATGAGCATCCCACCCTCTCGGGCCAGGAAGTTAGCCATATGTGAGATCTCGACCCATAGAAATGTTATTTCAGTGGCGACCCACTAGAAAAAAGCTAAAGGTCTCCCAGCACCATGCATTAAACAGCCACTGCCTGCCCTCAGGATGCCGCTCCACTGCAGTTAGAGGCAAACACAGTGAGGGGTTTACTGCCATCAGCACCAATCGATGGACATTTCAAATTTATCAGCTGATGAACATAAAACAACAGAAGTTTTGGGATAAACAGGGGAAAAGAAACCACTACTTAGACAAGATAATTCTGTACCCTCCAAAACCACCAACAACCACCATGAAAATCCATAGCAACCTGAGCACAAGTACAGAAACACGGCATGTTGTGTATTTGGTAAGAAGCTAGTAGCCAGAATCCATAAAGAATGTTTAAAGCTAACAACAAAATGACAACCCAATTTCTTTTTTAAAAAATGGCAAAGAAACCTGTGAGTCCCTCCCTCCCTCCCTCCTACTTGCCAATCAGATGAGAGCTCACAGCTGTTCCTGCAGCCAAGCCTTTGCTCAGCCATCATGGACTCTAACCCTTGGAAGCCTTAAGCCCCCAAAGAACACTTTCTTTTATAAATTGCCTTGGTCATGGTGTTCTATCACAGCAATAGAAAAGTGACTAGGGCAGTGTGACAGACCCACAGAGCAGAATATCATTAAGAAGAACTGTTACACGCTACAGCATGGCTGAATCTCAAAAATACCATACTAAGTGAAAAAGGGCAGGCAGCAAAAGGTCAATACCCAATTCCAGTCACGGGGAGAGAAGGACTCTGCTGCGCTCTCTCTGGGGATGAGGCGGGTTTGGTACCATGAGAAGACCTGGTCAAGGACCTTGGGGTGTCCAACTACAGTGGATGCCACGTACGAAGTGATTCAGTTCATGGTAGGTGCATTTCATCTCAGTGCTTAAGAGAGAATTCTACAGAGCCTCTGGCTAAGTCAGAAGGTTCCATCTGAACAATGACCAGTTAGGAAACATGAACAGATCCACTTCTACACTCAGAGCACATGAGAGGCAGAAGCAGGAAGAACAGAAGTTCCTATCCTCAGCTACATACAAAAGTCAAGGTTACCCTGCGCTACATGAGACTCTGCCTCAAAAGCAAAAACAAAAGGCAGAAGGCTGAACAGTTAGGCTCACGGACTGTTCTGTCAGAGGACCCAGGCTCGGTTCCCAGCACCCACAACCATATGTAACTCCTGTTGTAGGGAATCCAATGCTGTCTTTTGGCTTCTGAGAGAACCAGGCACGTACTTGGTGCAGACATACACTTTAGACCCAACATCCGTTCACACAGAATGAAAACCAACACAGAGGATGCGGTGAGAGAAGCTGGAGAGGTAGCTGAGCAGGTCCCAGCATGCACACCAGGTGCTCACAAGCACTTCTTAGCTCCAGCTCCAGACACTCTGCTGCCTCAGGCACCTTCATTCTCACACACATGCACTCAGATAGACTCACATACAACACAGAATTGAAGAAAAAAAATACAACTTTAAAGGGAAAGATTCCAATTTTTTTAAAAGGCAAGCCATTTTAAAAAAGCAAAGCAGAAAATCATAAAAAATTAGTAAGTGAAAAACTGTACCAGATTTTACAACAGGCTACATTAATTAAAACAGCCAGGCATCAACACACAGAGGTCAATGTGGTTTTTAGCAGAACCACACAGCTAAAAGGAGACACAAACCCATGGGACAGAGTGTGTGCAGCCAGTGTAGGTCTCAACTCAAGAAGGAAGCATGTACAGTGCAGAGACAGTCTAGTGGCAGTGAGGCAAGCAGAGGACAGAAAGCCGACACCAACCAACCTCACATCCACACACATCCCATAAATTCCAAATGGGGCCAAGATTTCACATAAAACAAACAGGGGTCTGGTGTAAGGATCCACATCTGTAATAACTCCACCACACAGACCCAAAACAGGAGGCAGGAGGATCACAGCAAGTTCAAAGTCAGTGGAGGGCTATTCAGGGAGACCTTGCCTCAAAAAACTAAAACTAAGGATAAATAAAAATAAAAATACAACTATAAGTCAGGCCTGGTGCACGCCTTTAGTCCAGCACTCAGGAGGCCGAGGTGGGCAGATCTCTGAGTTGGAGGCCAGCCTCGTCTACATTTTAAGTTACAGAAAAGCCAGGGCTAAGCAGAGAAAACACAAATGTAATTATAAAAGTATTAAAACAACTGTGGGTTCACTCTCTAACCTCAGAGCGGGAAAGGCCGTTCTAGTTATAACCCCAAGCCCTAGAGACAGTAAAGAAATACTGTGAGGGCTGAGAGATGTCTGAGTGGCACAGCCCTTGTCAGCATCTTTGATAACTAGCACCACTAAACAAAGCAAAACATCCAAGGAGGAGGACCAGGAGGACGAGGAGGATGGGGAGGATGGGGAGGATGGGGAGGATGGGGGGAGGGGAAGCAAACCAAAACATCCAAAGAGGAGGATCTGGAGGATGGGGAGGGGTGGAAGAAGAATAGACATAAAAGGTATTGATAAATTTACCTAAAACCCAAAAATCTTTCACAGCAAAGACTACAACAGACAAAAACACAGAAGACTAGGAAATACCTGAAATTCCTCACAGAAGCATATTTCCCTAATGTATGAAGTTCCTAAAAGCATTAGACTAGAAGACAAAAATGAACAACAACAACAACAAAATAGATGCAGTTCACAAAAAAGGAAGGATGTAGTAGGCCTTAGAAGGTACACAGACTGAGCAAAGACAAAATGCTCGCAGAAACCATGTTGAGAAGGACTGGAGAGCTGGCCCAGCAACCAAGAGTGCGCATGACCATTTGTTTCCCAGCACCCACACGGTGGCTCACAGCAACCAGTAACTGCAACTCCAGTAGATCTGATGATATCCTTGTCTGGACTCTCAGGCACCCATAATGTATGACACCTGAAATATTTCAGGTATCGGATCGATGGCTCCTGAGAGTGACTTTTCATGAACAGCGACAACAGCTGGCCAATGGTACTTAGCTCAAGGACACAGCTTTGCACCTGTCTCCTGTAAGCCTGAAAGCAGAAGGAACTGGGCTTCACTCACGTCAGTTAGGAGATGAGCCGGCGCTTCTGAGTTGTCATTGATCCTCCGGACGCTGTCATAGTGCTCACCATACCGGTAGGCGATGTGGAGCTCCCTTGCGCTGCTTTTGTCTGTGCCTCGAATCTGCCGACACAGAGAAGATCTGGAAGGTGGGCCTGTGGGGAGTCTGGGGCCTGTAGGCCCTACACAGACAGATACAACTCTGGCTAGGACATGCCAGTCTCTGAGCTCTAGTCCTCCCAGGCTTGCAGGCTTACTCATGCCTACTAACATTTGCCAATATGCAAATGAATCCATTTGGAAGTGAATAAAAAGCCAGAGGCAGGCCTGCAGTTAAGTCATAAAATTAAGAATCTCGCCTCCGCCTCCAGAGTGCACAGGCTCCTTCCAATGGGAAGACCCAGAAACAAACCCAAATTTGCTGAACTTGAAGCTCAAACAGTTTGAAACTATCCTTGAAAAAAGAGAAGCAAAATATCAAGTATAAAGTTTATAGGCCCTCTTGAAGACCTTAAAATGGAACCATGCAAATGGGCCAGACTGGCTCATTAGCTATAATAAGCTCACCTTCCTTTTCTGTCAGTCACACTGTGGAACAATCTTAAACTCTGCCACCCACACCAGCTTCAAGACAAAATGCTACAGAGTAAAACCATCCTAGTATACCACATAGACCTGCACACTGGCCACAAAGTGTTACATCTCAACCACATCCTGGAACACAACAAGAACCAACTCCCTAAAATCATGCAAAAAGTACATGCTAGTCTGGGTAGATTCCCCCAGAACGCCCATGTCACAGAAACAAAAATAATTCCAACTGCCCCCCAGTAACTCCAATGGCATTAAAACTCCAACACACCCGCTCTTGTTGTTTTCACTGAACAACTGTTAAACAGAATTCACCGTCCAAGTCCAGCAAATCCACGGGACCATACAAAAAGCCCCAAGAAAGTGTCTGTAGACTGTCTAGATCTGATGGACAATGGTCTGGACAGACATGCCACACAGTGGCAGCACTGTTGCCCCCAAAGGGACACTGGGGAAACGTTCTACTTTGTCTTCACATAACAAAGTTCCTAAACGTTACTAACTGTACTAACAACACATGTATATTATAAATACAAATCGACTAGAATAGTCAGCAAAATTGCTAGAAGCCACATTCACCAGCTGTTACTAAGAGGTCTGCTGCCTGCTGTTATACATGGAAACTGCTCGCAGGAGGGCATGCCAACGCAGGAGACAATGGAGGTCTCCGTGTCCATGCCGAGTCTGAGCTGAGTCATCATTAATGCAAGAGCTCAGCACTGTGACTGTATCACCAAGCAGGGTGGATCCAGTGTAAACAAATGTTTTAAATATATAGTTTCATTGTTTTCCAAGTCATAAACCAGAACACTACAGAAAAATTTGGAAAAAAAGTAAGATTGGAAAAAAGTAAGAATTAGAGCAATAAAGAAATGTAATGGGGGCAGGGGGCAGGGGGCTGGAGAGATGGCTCAGCAGTTAAGAGCACTGACTGCTCTTCCGAGGTCCCGAGTTCAATTTCCAGCAACCACATGGTGGCTGGCAACCATCTGTAATGGGATCTGATGCTCTCTTCTGGTAGACAGAGACAGTGTACTCAGATACATAAAATAAATAAATCTTAAAAAGAAAGAAAGAAAGAAAAAAAGAAAGAAAAAGAGAAAGAGAAAGAGAAAGAGAAAGAGAAAGAGAAAGAAAGAGAGAAAGGTAGGTAACGGTTATCTTTAGGGAAAGCAGAGGGTGGCTGCCCTAGTAGGCCCATGGGTTTCTCCTAGTAGGTGACTCACACAGTATACTCTAGTGCCCTGACAACCCTGCTGACAATGTAAACTATTAACAAACAGAAACTGCAGGGCAGCTGTGTTCTGAGCCAGCAGCTCACTCTTAAGAGCATCTACTGAAAACAGGGTCCTCTCTGCCACTCGACACCTGGCAACACTGGCCAAGGCCACGGATCCTGTTTCCCTCCCTCCCTCCTGCTCGCTCGGCAGGCTGCATCCCTGAAGTGGACATTCTCCCCAGCCTTACCAGCATCCACTTCACTCTGTCCCTTGTAAGGCTGTTAAAAGGACATTGTTCTAGATACAAAAACGACTTCCATTTCTGTGACACAAAAGCACACCTATAAGGGAAGAAATCAAACAGAGGCTCCCAGAGGTTGGAAGACGTGGTATGATGATCCCACAGGGCAGAGTGGGGCTAGTCCATATGCTGATAGTGGCATTACAGGAACGTCAGAACATACAAGTAGAAACCAGAAAAGGGTGAATTCTGGTATGTGTAACTGATATTTCTAAACAAAAAGGGGGCAGGCCATGACTAAGGGAATCACAAAGCAGTGCGTGTAGGCAGCACAACTTTAATACAGTAATGCATCCAGGTATAGGTGTGTGTGTGTGTGTGTGTGCGCGTGGTGAGTGAATTCATATACAGGTATTTAAAATGCAATGTAAAAACACTGTGATATGCACTCTCCAATCATATGGCCAAGTGTCAGGGAAAAGGTGGACACTCACTAAAAATGTTACCAGTCACAATCCCAGTCAGTGACCTGGTGACCTTACTCACCTTCAGGGGCTTTTCTGAATTTCCCAGTTTTTCTTCACTTAAAACGTTTTAACTTTCTAAATAAGACAAAGTTCAAAATGGTAGCACAGAGCAGCTGGTCAGTGAAAGCCGTGTTTGGAGCTGAGCTGCAAAGTGACGGGAACCCTCTGAATTCTGGGAGAATCAATCAGGGAGTGGGGTACATGATGGAGACCACAGGATGCAAAGAGAAGGTGAAGGAGTTGAATGGACACATACTTTGTAGCAATGGAGAAGTGTGTGGCTTAACATGTCTGGAGCAGACACTTGCTATAAAGTATTTATTGCAGAAAAAAAGCAAAACAAAGCCAGGAGGTGGTGAGGCATGCCTTTAATCCCAGCACTTGGGAGGCAGAGGCAGGTGGATTTCTGAGTTTGAAGCCAGCCTGGTCTACAGAGTGAGTTCCAGGACAGCCAGGGCTATACAGAGAAACCCTGTCTCGAAAAACAAACAAACAAACAAAAAAGAACAAAAGAAAAAAGCAAAACAAAGAAATAAAGCTGAATAAAAAGCAGTACTGTGCTGATCAGAAAACACTTCTTAGTCATTACAGCGAGTAAAGACATTATTATCATGGATTTTATGACGCTTCTCTACTCCTAAAAATCACACGCATCAAACCACAGGGCAATGGGCATACTTCAAAGCTACAATTTGTATTTATATACTAAGATAGTTTAATAGAATTATCTGAAGTATTTCCACATTAGGTTCTGTCCCCAAATTACCCACGTAGCCGACTGTTGAGTAATGTCACCAGCGTCATAAACTACTTCCCACTCACACTCCAGACTCCATAAGCGCCCAACACAGGGGCAGCTCCAAGTCCCTCAAGATCCCATCTTCAGGCTCACAGGCCAAGCTATCTCTGGAGGTCAGCATCACAAGTGAAACCCATGATCGTAAGGACATCCCCAGGCTAATGTATGGGTAAATTCCTAAGCAGGTGACCTACCTGCCACAAAGGGGCATTAAGCTGATGGATCACCACATTCAATTGATGGTTTCTTGCAAAGGCTACAATTGCATCATTGCCAGCAAAAGTACCAGGCTTTGCCAAACTGGCCACTGCATGGAAACAGGAGAGAAAAACGAAGTCTTTATGATGGAGAGAGCAAACGCAAACATGGTGGGTAGTTCTGCAGCTGCAAGCAGGGAGAAGCAAGAGCACACATCTGCCAGGGCCACCATCTGTCAGTCTAGGAACTGAGAGGTGAACAACATGCAGAGGCACTTGTCATCATCAAAGGATCTGTTGATTAACTCCTTCAGTAGTGCTGTGTGCTTCCGATCTGCCCAGCTGTATAAAAGACACAGCGAGCAAACAACAGACAGTAATGGCAGCGCACACTAGCAGATGCTGCAAGCAGGGGTCAAGCAGTGTTCTGGATTTCTCAGAAATCACCACTTTTAACCATCATGGCAGGGCTCTGGAAGGATCACTAGAAAAAGGAGCAAGCTGAGGTGAGGGCAGCTAAAACTAGACCAAGGCCGCAGAGCCTGACTTGGTGAGTGAGCCCTGGCTGGTGGCCACTCTGTCACTCTGCCCAGATCACAGTCAGAATAACATGGACAATTCTGATAAAGGCATGCTTCAGGAAAGGCTGGGCTGGCCTTAACCCCAAGGCTCCCACAAAGTAACCTCCAGAATTTCTAAAGAAGAAAGCTGAGTCGCTTTTGCATGATAGGCCCTCGGCTACAGCTGTTGACAGACTACACGGCAGCCATGTGCTACAACCAACCAACCAAGTCTGGACTCTGAAGCTGCAGTAAGCAACTCCCAGCCGACAACACTGCTCTATGCAGTCACAGAGAAATGCCAAGAGCATAAACCTCCCCAGGGACAAAGAGGCACTGTGCTTGGAACCTTCGGAGGCTGGCTTGAGTCTTCCCCTCCGTTAACTTTGCCCTGTTCCCTTTCCCCATAGACCACAGGAGTTAGAAAAGCTCCTGTGAATGTGGGGAAATCTGAAACCTGCAGGTGGTGTCAGAATTTGCACAGCTGTGCTATTCTCACATCCTCACTCCATGTCAGAAACACACACGTGTGCGTGTGCATGCATGCATGCGTTTGTCTGTCTGTGTGTGCTCGAGAAGAGGGAGGAGGATGACATATGCCAGACGAACAGCCAGGATGCTCTAAGGCCAAGGAGGAGTTAAAAGGAGCAGTGGGTGACATTCCAAACAGAACCAGAGCTACTGTGACCTGGCTGTCAGGCAGGAGCCTCGGCTGTAGAGGTAGGGGAGAAAAACTCTGTGAGAAGTGGCAGAGGAGAGAGACTACAGCTCACAGGTCAGGAAGGGCTGGAGCACAGGCTCAGCCCTCAGATCAGTGGGAGCCACACAGATTTTGGAGAAAAACAAACTTACATCATGACTCTGACTGATCACAGGGCCATGGACCAGTCCCATCTGCACTGAGGGAACCTGGTGGAATGGCCACCATACCGAGTTTCAGAAGTGGTGGTCTAGCTGTGTGCTGTGTCAAACACAGTGACAAAAAGCAGCCTGGAGGAGGAAGGTGCTCACTGCATTGTATACCGCTCCATCAGCCTGCTCACTGAGGAACCAGAAGCAGGGCCAGGAAAAAGATGCTTGCTGGTTCACTCTAAGCCTATGCTTAGCTAGCTCTCTCAAGCATCTCAGGACCACCAGCCTAGGGATGGTGCCGCCCACAGTGGGCTGGGCCCTCCTACATCAATTAGCAGTCAAGACAATCCCCAACAGACAAGTCCACAGGCCAGTCTGATCTAGGCAAATCCTCAACTGAGGTGAGAAGGAGCCTCCATTCCCAGGTGACCTATGTTATGTCAAGTGACAATACAAACTACTGAGCCCAGGTGGTAAGAGGAGGAAACTGCTAAGGAAAACAGCCAAGACCCACGGAGCAAGCAGGTGAGAGGAGACGGGAGATGAGGCATTAAGGACAGCTAGAGTTCTGATCTGGGTGTCTGTACAGATGGGGAGAGATGCTGCTGACTCTACGGAGCTACAGTACAGAGGGTGAGAATAATCCTGTAATAGAGCCAAGTGCAAAGGTCACCAGGTCCTCACCATTTAACTGAGACATTTGCCCAATGATCAAGCAAATACTACAAGAATGCCTCTGAGTGCCAGGTAGGGCTGGATCTGAACAAAGGCACTAGGCCTTGTCCTGAGAAACCTAAGAGTATACTAAGGCAGACAGACATAAGAACTGGCCCTGTTTGGAGAGAGGCAGCAGGCCTGGCATTTAGCACTTGTCGTTTCAGCTCCTAAGCCGTCTGTCACCTGTTTGATGCTCACACTTTTATAAATCAGTGTTCAGCCATGCAGTGACATTCCAAGAAAACACCTTTCCCCTGCACAGCTAAGGTGACATCACACTGCAGCTGAAGCCTCGAGCTCCCTGTTCTGGCGCAGTGATACACCCCAAACCCCCAAGACCTTCCCTAAGAATTCAGGTCAAGTTTCATCCAAAGTAACACTGACAGGTATCTTTTTTATATTTTTATTTTTTAATTATTTTTTTCCAGCCAGGCCGCTTCAGCCTCATGAGTGCTAGGACAAGTGAGTACTCGCACACCCAGTGACATGATTCATTTTAAACAGAATAAAGTTCCAAAATCAACCCCTCTCTCTCTCTCTCTCTCTCTCTCTCTCTCACACACACACACACACACACACACACACACACACCCCACACACACACCTGTAAAATGCTAACTCTGAAACTGCCTGCTTGAAAAGCAATCCCAGGAAGAGAACCACCAGAGCTCAGTGACAAGTACACACTACCTACCCAGAGGTCCATGTGCCCGTCCCCAGTGAGGACTAGGAAGGGCACTGGGTCACTAACAGTGTCCCCAGACATACCCTTCCCTTTGTCCTCCATGCATAGAGCGAAATCTCCTGGTTTTCTTGTCTGAATAAAATGGACTGGCCCGCATATTGGCAGTTGGAACTGCCAATATGGTGAGCCTTCTTACCAGGCTCTCCTCCTAGACTAGCCCCCTTCCGTTCTCCATGTGGCCCCCCACTGTCATCAGAGACTATGTACACTGCCTGATCCTAGTGAGATATAGGTGTAAACCGAGTGCTGAAGATGATGGTTGTGGGTGGGGATGCAGCTCAGTTGGGAGAACGCTTGCTCAGCAAGCAAGAGGCTGTGAGTCCCATCCCTGGCACCCCACGAACTGGGTGTGGTGGCATGGGTAACATCTGGGAGGGTCAAAAGGTCAGGCTGCACACACACCCAAACCAAAAGGAAAACCAACTGGTATCTAGGAAACATAAACTTGTCAGTACCTGGGACAACAACCTTAGTAATTACTTTTCAAAACTAACATTTGAAGTTTATATGCATATATGACCGATTTTTGCCAAATTAAGTTACAACTAATTAGAATCATTAAAATGAAAGCCAATGGCCCACCTCAAGGGGCGGTGGGAGAGGCTTGTGTTTGGTAATATGTTAATGTTAACATGGGCTCGCTGATTTCTTTTTTTCTAGCTAGAAATACATGATTAGTTTTTAAAAAGCTACAGAAGACAATTAAACCCATCTCTAGTCCTATCATCCTCAGACAGCTAACTTATTAAGAATTTAATTTTGTTACCTAATTTAATCTTCACAAAAAAAAAATCCTTTCAGGTGCTTTATTATCTCCTTTTTATAAAATTTTAAAAAACAAGAAAAACACCATAAAATGCTAGCATCTTTGCACACCTCTACCACCTCCACGTGTGGAGTGCCTAAAAAGTAGAGCCGCATGCGTGTGCACACCTTGTCTCCCCAGCCCAGTGGCAAGAGGTCGCAAGTCTGGTCAGCCATCATCACCTCCTTTTTCTTCTGTTTGGGAATGGTGATGCATGAGGATCAAGCCCAGTGGAGGCAAGCACCCTCCGGCTGGGCCACGCCCCTAACCATCTCTGTACAACTTGGCTTATTACAGAATATGCAAGGAGAGTGTTTGCAGGGTAAATGAACGGCATAATTTACACAAGCAAACCCTGGCAGTGGGGGCGGGGTGCTGGTGGGCTGATGTCCCAGCATGACTCCTGAGGGACCCTGGGACCCACGGGGAACCTACCATGCTTCTCAAAGGGAATGTCATCTTCCACGAAGGGTTCAAAATCTTCCCGCTGCCTGATCATGTAGTCCACGGTCTCCTGTCGGTGCTTAAGATGGTTCCGAGAATGGCCCTCCAACTGGTCGCCCAGAGCTCTGAACAGGCAATTGCTGTCAAAACAAAGATGCTGGCTAAGATCTTTCAGAAACCGACTGAGTTCACCTAACATGCCTGGCTGTCCTTATGCTCAGGGGAGGAGACACCTTGGCACTTCAGACCAGATGCTGAGGGGAATGCTCTGGGGCAGACTCCCGCCTTATCACCCACTTGAGAGGCAGCAAATAAGGATTCCTGTCCCCGTTTATCAGCTCAAATAAATAAATAAATAAATACTAAGTTTCCCAGGGCCTCTGTTGGTTCTGTGGTGGAGTTGATAACCAGCGCCTCAATACAGGGCACAGACCTCACAAACCACTCCAGGCCTAAGGTCTAAAACTCCCAAAATGATGTCACACCTACAGAAACCTTTCTGAACCAAGTCTCACTAAATCTGCCCAGCTAGGACATCACTCATTGAGTACTTCAGCGACAAAAAACAGCAGAAGTCTGTATCTGTCCGAGCTCTAATGAGAGCTAGGGAAGAAGTACTTGAACATGCCAGGGAAAGTCACAACCCGTGCTCGCTCACCTAGTCGCCAGGGAACAGCGACGCCACTGTTAAGCATCTTGTTTGTTCTCTAAAATTAAAACACTAGTAACGGGGCTAGCAAGATGGCCAGTGGGAAAAGTGTCGGGTCCAAGATGCAAACCTGGGAGACCTGGCTCTAGCCATGGGTCTCCCAAACATTAACACCAAATATTAGCCGGACTTACCCTGTGTGCAAGTAACACTCTTCACCTGCCAGCCTTTACTTGAGCCCACTAAAGTCAAATCAAAACCACTGCAACAGTGTGTTTTTCTGATGGGATTATAAGGCAGCGACAGAGGAAACCTAACAAGCACTACAGCGACCTGGGTTCCCTTAGGAAGCCCTGAAGACACACTGCAGATGCCACCAAGCTAGCATCATGGCCCTTGGGGCCTCCCAGAGATCCGGCTGGTCCTCGCATGATCTCACCACCACAGGGCAGCCAGGCTTGCTCAGTGGCCACACTATGGACACCTGAGGCCAGTCTGTATTGGGAGGAACGTCCTGTCACTGTCAATCCTTGGGAACACCTTTGGCCTATGGGCACCAGAAGACAGGACCACCTCCCTCCTCACCAGCTGTGACAACCAACGTCTCCAGGCAGTCCAATTGTCCCCTGGGAGGCAAAACCATCCCTACTTGAGAACCACTGCACTTTAGGGATACACAGATGTAAGGTCCTGCATTAGAGTTCAGAAAAACAACCAATTACAGAACGCTTCAAGGAACATGCCTAGAGCAAGTCACCATCTTAAGCCATCCAAACTATAACTAGGCCAAAACAGTAGAAACTAGTAACTATTCTTTATAATATTAGCAACATCACTATATCTTAACCTAATACTACTCAACAAATGGTAATGCATAAAATAATCAGTTAGTCGGGCAGTGTAGGTGCAAGCCTTTAATCCCAGCACTCAGGAGACAGTGGTCCCAGCCTGCTCTACAGAGTGCATTCCAGGATAGCCAGAGCTACCTAGAGAAACCCTATCTCAACCCTATCTCGAAGAAAAGAAAGATCTGTGACCCTTCCAAACCACCACCTACACAGGAAACACCATCCACTGCAATGATAGATGGAAATGTGACAGTACAACGTTAGTCCAGCAAAGCCAGCCCATGGGATGTCACCCCAGCAAAGGCCTGTACACATCAGGAGGCTGGCACGGAGCCACCTAAAACTGCCAAACAACAGGCTGGGAAGTAGCTTGTCTCGGCCCCTCACTGCCCAGTGCTCCTACCCTGATTAAACTGCAGCACTCGGAGCTATCAGACACACGTGCTCTGGCCTTCCACCCGGCACTCGTCCCAGAGGCAAACTCCTCTTGTTCTTGAGAGAGGCGCCTTGTGCACATGGAAGTCGCTGGCTCTGCTGGCTGAGGATGGAAAGGCCTTCCGTGGCACTTCAAGGCTTGCCAGCCACTTCCTCTCAATAGCACCACATGGTCCCTTATGAAGAGCATATGAACATGCTCCCCCCCACCCCCATATCTGCTCCCCAAGTATAGCCCAGAGGTGTTAAAGCCTCAAGACCCCTTCAGGGTTTCCGGAAGCTCAGAACAAAGGCCTCTATCTTCCTCATCCTCACTCTCTCATAAGTATACCATAGTTCTCAAGATCCTTCTATCTTACTGGGCATGATGCGTGCTCTTAATCCCAGCACTTGGGAGACAGAGGCAGGTGGATCTCTTGTAAGTTTGAATTGGCTTACATAGTAGTGAGTTCCAGCCAGAGCTACATAAAGAAATCCTGCCTGTCTTAATAAAAAAAAAAAAAAAAAAAAAAAAAAAAAAAAAAAAAAAAAAAAAAGCTGCATAATGGCTAATGGGTTCATGTCTTTAAATTACAAATATGGTAAATATTGAGCTATGGCTCATACACTGTGTATATGCATGCTCATTCCTCAGCCATTTTTCAGAATACAAAAGGGCCCTAAACCAAGATATAAGTAACCTGGCCATCATCCTGCTCCCAGCGCTCCACACTAGTAATCTAAGAGGAGTAACTCAAGAAGTCTGCTCTCCTGGGGGAGGAAGGACAAAAGGGACACTCCCAAATTTCCTCAGAACCTTGCAGAAGTCGGCTTGCAGATCTTGAGCAACCGTGGAGTTCCCATTTCCCCAGCCTATTTCTTTGACACAGAGAAATCCTGCTCAGTCTGATGAGATAATACAATCTAACCATTTGCAGACAGGCCACACCTGGGGGGTTCTTTTCGAGACATTGTTTCTCTATGTAGCCCTGGCTGTCCTGGAACTCACTCTGTAGACCAGGCTGGCCTCGAACTCAAAAATCCGCCTGCCTCTGCCTCCCATTGTTTTGTTTCTGTGTGTTGTCATTTGTGGGCCTAGTTGGTCTCAAACTCAGAGATCTGCTGCCTCTGCCTCCCCAGTGCTGGGATTAAAGACGTGCACCACCTTGATCAGCTTCATTTGATAGCTGGATGTCTATAGCAGTGTGTGCTTCTACTGGAGCTAGGTGGCCTCCCTTGATAGTTTTTAATCCCTGAAAAACAAGAAAGTCTTGAATGCCTTCTATGACCCAGGAACTGTTCGAAGTAGTAGCTGAATACAATTAATACTAATTGCAACTTAAGCAAAATACCTATCCAATGTGCCTGAAGCTCTGAAGGCAGGAGAGACAAATGAGGTTAATTTACTTTGTCTTGATCAATAAAATTCAACGTAGTGTATCAAATGAAGAAAATACTTTATGGAGGGGACAGAGATCTTTAATCCCAGCAGACGGCTATGAGTTTAAGGGCAACCTGGTCTACACAGGGGATTCCAGGCCAAGCCTAAGACTACATAGTGAGACTCTTTCTCAAGGGGGGAAATTGGTTTTGTTTTATTGGTTTTTGTTTTTTGAAACCCTGTCACCCTCTAACCCAGGCTTGCAGCAATCCCCCAGCCTCAGTGCCGCATCTGCCTTTATAGACTCCTTAGCTGTATTCTATTCTTCCACAGCCCAGCCTGACCATTCATAGAAAAGAACACACTGATAGTGTCTCTTGCAACAACATACCTAGCAGCCAGGCTCCCTCGGACCTGCTAACCCGTTCCTCTCCCCATCTCTTTCCTTTTTTTCTTCTCTCTCTCCACACTCCTGGACTCACGTCCCCGTTCCATTAAGTTGCTGCCCCTCACCTTCCTCCGTTCTCAATTTCCAGCTACCACTCTGGTATCGGGTTCCCCGAAACAGCTGGCCCGGGACGCTCATGCCTTTTCCTTGGGGAACCCAAAGTTTGGGAAGCAAACACTGGGGAAGCCACCTTCAGCTCTCCGCCCTCGTTACCCCCGTGCAGAAGTGGGCGAGGATACCCAGGAGGGTCAGCATGACACCGAGCGGGACCTAGGTCCTTTCCCATTCGGCTTAATGACAACTGCACCTCGAGGTCACCTCTCAGACGGGCTCGGAATCCTCAGGGGACCCCACTGCAGTGTTCCAAGCCTGGCCCCTGCTTCCCTCTCGGCGACCGGCCCTGCGCGCATCCCCAGCACTCCCGGCCCGCCTCACCCGTCCCCCGGCACCTCCCGCAGCTTCAGCCCCAAGGCCTGCAGCTGGTTGGCGAAGCTCACAAACTCTTCTTCGCAGCCGCTGCCGCCAGGCTCGGGCCGGTTCCGCCGCTCCTTGGCCAGCGCACGGCGCGCCGCCCGCTCGTCCCGCTTGCGCTCCGCCTCGGCTCTGCGGCCGCCGCTGCTCGGCCGACTCTTCGCCGCTTGCTTTCGGGACATGGCTGCGGCGGCACCCGGCTCGCCGCGGAAGGAGCCCGAGCCGCAGAGCCCGGGGCCGCAGCCACAGCTGGCCACCGGGCGGAGCGGCGCAGGGGGACGGCGCCTGGCGACAGCGGCGCGGCCACTGCGCCGGCGCGGTCGCCTGGCACCCAGGTCACGTGGCGGTAGCTCCGCCCCGCCCTCGGGGGCTGGGCCGGCAGGCACCATAGAGAAAGATAGGAGGGCTAGAGAAGCACCTGTCCTGGTTGGGTCTCTTCTGCCCCCTCGTGGTGGGTAGTGCTCGGTCAGGCGCAGTGGGGACCAGATAAGGTAGGTCAAGGATGGCTGAAGATGTCAGAAGAGAGAGAGGCAAGAGCAAATGCAAAAGTTCGAAAAAGAAAGAAATTTAGACGGCTGAAGAGAATGTGCTAATCGGTGTTCGATTACAAACACGCGCGCGTGAGTGCACAGACCCTTTAAAAACTGAGCCTACAGGGCTGAGAGATGGCTCAGCAGGTTAAAGGCTAGGCTCACAACCAAAACTGAGCCTGCAGTGGCTAAGGAAATGGCTCTGTCCATACAAGTGCTTGCTCCACACACCAGGTTCGACCTGAGTTCGGATCTTCACTGCCCACTTTAAGAAGGGTGGGCATGTGAGTGAGCTCCTGTGATCCCATCATTGAGAAAGAGAAGACAGTCCGCTGCACTCACTGGCCAGCCAGTTTAGCCAATCATGAGCTACAAGTTGGCTTACACTTGCAGATCACAATCCATCATTGGAGGCAGTCAGGACAGGAACTCAAGCAGGACTGAAACCTGGAGGCAGGAGCTGAGGCAGAGGCCATGGAGGACGCAGCTTACTGGCTTGCTTCCCCTGGCTTGCTCAGAGGCCCCATGCCTAGCCGTTCCTCTGAGGAATCACCACCATTCGACAGGCCTACAACAAAAGGAAGTTTATTGAGGGAAGGGAAGGGAACCTGGAAAGGGATAGAGGCAGAGAAAGGAAGGAGGCAGAGGAGGACAGAAAGAGAGAGGAGAGAGGTAGAGGCCGGACAGGGACATGTGGAGAAGAGAGTGTGGTAAATTGTTGTCTTCGAATCTGGCGGGTGGAGATGCAAGCTGTTGTTAAGGAGCTATTGGGCGGAGCCTAGAGGAATTACCAACACAGCAGCCTGCTTCTTATAGAACCCAGGAGTACCAGCATAGGGATGGCACCACCCACAATGGGCTGGGCCCTCCCCCATTGATCACTAATTGAGGAAAGCCCTACAGCCTCGGGGAGGCGCTTTCTCAACTGAGCAAGCTAAATAACCCAACTTGTTTTTCTGTCATGATGTTTCCTCACAGCAATAAAACCCTAACTAAGACACTCTGTCACAAGAACTAAGATGGACCACGAACTCATTTTGCCCATGATTCAAAATATCAAGACAATATAGTCAGTCAACATTTCAATGGGAAGCACTAACTTAATGAGTTATTTAAAAAAAAAAAAAAAAAAAAGAGGGGACCTGAAGGGGACAAGTGATGGCAATCCCTGGGAGCGTGGGAGGGAGGAGTTGAGAGTATATAACATCAACTGCATTTTTTACATGTATGAAATTGTCAAAGAATAAATAAAAGACATTCTATTTTAAAAGTGAGATGCAGGGCTGGAGAGATGGCTCAGTGGTTAAGGGTCCTTGTGATTCTTATAGAGTATCTGGATTCAGTTCCCAGGATCTAAGTGTGCTTCACAGCCACATGTAACTCCAGCTCCAGGGAGCTCGTGCTCTCTTCTGACCTCCACAAGCTCTGTGTGTCCATGGTGACCACACACACACACACACACACACACACACACACACACACGCATGCAGACAAAACACCCATAAACATAAAAATGAAAATGGCTAAATCTTTTTTAAAACTAAGGTGAATGGCAGACTAGGGCTGACTTTGGCCTCCATAGACATTCATACACAAGAGCACACACACAGACGAGGCGTCGAGCCCTTGTTGAGAGACATGCTTCTGTATGGCTGATTTTTTCCCCAGAGTTCAGGAAACTCAACCCCAAAAGTTAAGTAACCTTAAGAGCCACACAGTTGAGAAGCAAAGCTCTGCTCTGACTCTAGAGGCCAGATGTTTCCTTACTCCTATCCTTCCCCTGTGGTCCAAAGGAGAGAACAGAGAGAACCCTTCTGTCCAATAATCGGGATTTCATCCTGGGATGGCCAGTCTAGGTCTGCCTGGACTGAAGCTGTTCCTGGGATACACACAACTTTCTGGTTCAAACTCATCGTGTTGGAAAAAGCCAGGATAGTGGTTTACCCTAAGCCATGCCAAATTGTTGGGGTTAATGCCACCAGTAATCATGTCTCTTTCATCCTGGCTCCTTTTATCTTAAGCACGCTCTCCCACAATAATGTCACTGCCTTCCCCTTTGAACCTTCTATCCAACTGAGGTCTTTTATTAACTATTCTGGGAACACCAGGCAAGCATGGGAGCTCATGCTTCGAACCCCAACAGTGGAGAGTGCAGTGATGCAGAGGCCAACCTGGGCTACAGAGGGTTACTGGGCTAGACTAAGCTAAAGTAAGACCCTATGTCATAAAATCAATATAAGTAATGATTCCACCGAAGGTCAAGTTGGAGAACCAACAACATTTATTGGGCTGATTTATAGGAGTATAAATGAGGAATTACTTACAGAATCAGGGATGTTCCAAAGGCAGCTACATCACCAAAAGCCCGCCCTTAGCCTAGATGCCCCAACTCAGAAAAGCTGCATCCCCAGATCTCCCGTGGTGGCTTGCAGACAGTTCACCAGGTCAGAGAGTCTCCACCTGCTTCCATAAACTGGACTTGCTAGCTTCAGGAACTTCCTGAGACCCCTAAGTTGTTCACTTCCTGAGCCTCATGAGGCTCCATTTGGAAAGAATGCTTCAGATCAGAGGAGATTGCTACACAGCACACGGTAAGTTGCAGAAATAGACATGGTCCTTGACTACAGAAAGCCCCAAATCCAAAGGTTTTATTGTAAGCAAAGATGCAGTGATGACTGTAGGACATATGCTGCTAGGAAGGTGTGTGTGTGTGTGTGAGTGTGTGTGTGTGTGTGTGTGCGCGCGCGCGCGCGCGCGCGCGCACACGCGCGAACATGATACTAGGGAGGGAAGAAGTTCAAAGATACAAAAACGACTCCTCAGAAGAGGAAATTCTCAGGTGGAGCTTCAAGGATGAGTGTAAGCGGCCCAGAGCAGATGCTACTGAATCTCCAGCACCACACCTGGGCTTTGCAAAACTGAAGAAATATGAGGCTCAAGCTTTGAGGTGGGAGACAGAAGGAAGCCATGCTGTGGTTTGGATATGGCTCAGCCTCCAAAGGTTCAAACATCAGAAGCTTGGTGTCCAGTTTGGCAGTGCTGAAGTAGCGAGACCTTGAAGAAGTGGGCTCTGGGACTGGAGAGCCAGTTCAGTGCATAAGAAACAAAACAAAAACAAAACAAACAAACAAACAAACAAAAGTACACGCTACTCTTTCAGAAGATAGTTCAGTTCCTAACACCCACATGGGTATCTCCTAACCTGTAATCCCAGCTCCAGGAGATCTGGCGCCCTCTTATGGCCTCTACAGGTACTGCACTCATGTACAAATGCACACATATATGTACACACTCATACATAAATAAAAATTAAATCTCTCTTAAGAGAAGTAGGTTCTCCCCAGTGAAGGAGTTGGAGAAAGGACCAATGGAGCTGAGGGGTTTGCAGCCCCTTAGGACGAACAACAATATGAACTAAGTAGTACCCTCAGAGCTCCCAGGGTCTCAACCACCAACCAAAGACTGCACATGGAGGGGTCTGATTGTTCAGGCAGCATGTGTATAGTAGAGGATTGCAAATTCAGTCAACAATAGGAGGAGAGGAGCTCGGACCTGTGAAGGTTCTGTGCCCCAGTGTAGGGGAATGCCAGGGCCAGAAAGTGGGAGAGGGGCGGGGTGG
>NW_022196900.1:95402608-95409088 GCF_008632895.1 Mastomys coucha
AAAAAAAAAAAAAGAGAGAGAAGTGGGTTCATGAAAGCTCCACCCTGATGAAAGATGAACATTGTATTTCCAGAATGAGTTCTTATAAAGGAAGGCCCCTCAACTCCTGGATCTCTTCTCTTCTCTGCCAGTCTATGTCAAAAGTACATACCTTCTTTTCCTTTTTATAGTTGCTCACAGTTAAGAGACTTAGGACTCTTAAAGTGCTCCAATTTTTAAAGACTTGGGGACTTTTAAAGGTTGGACTATATTTTATACTAGGAGAGAAGCATGAGACCTGGGGACAAGGGACAGAGGATTGAGACTTAGTGATTGATGGGCCTGTGTGTCATGTTGACCAGGAATAGAATCGTGATGATTAGTTTGTCAACCTAATGTCATCTAGAATATCCTGGGAGGAGTGTGTCAATGGGGGGTTTTCTACATCAGATTGGCCTACAGCCATGTCTTGATTATGTTAAGTGATGTGGGAAGACCCAGCCTGAGTGTGGATAGCACTATGCTCTGTTCTGGGGCCCTGGACTGTGTAAGACTAGGGAAAACTAGTTGTGCACGGAGCATGCATGCATGTGTTCCCCTCTGTATGTGACTGTGGCTGTGATGTGACCAGTTGCTTCAAGCTCATGCCTTGACTCCTCTGCAGTGATAGACCTGTGGATGGGCTGTAACATATTTCTCTCTTAAGTTGCTGTGTTCGGGGTTGGTCTGGTGCTGTTCTATATTCAAACGCTAAATACTGGCCCTCAAGATCCGGCTGCCCCCAATGGGCAGATCCTCACGTACAGCAAGTGATGCTATGTAATCAGTGCTCCCCAGTGTAAAGCTATCGGTTAAAATGAAGTGGCCACAGCCAATTACTGGGGAGAACAGAAGAGGCGGAGTTTCAGTTACTGAGCTGGGGGTCACAGTTAGGGACCACAAGGAGAAAGAGACAGAGAGAGCAGGAGGTCTTCATTAGACGTGGTAGACAAGGGACATGTGCCTGACTGAAATATTCCCCCCCAGGACAGACTGCTGGAGAAGTAACCCCGGGCTAGACTCAAACAGCAAGTATTTGGGGAGCGCAGCTGGGAATTAACAGTCTAGCGAATAGAAATATAGATTAGGGCATCTCCCAGTAATTGTACAAGAGCTGATTAAATAATCCATAAGTCTCTGTCTCAGTTATTGGGGGGCTGGCTCTGTCACATTAATAATTAATTAACAGGGTTTATTAAAATTCATTTACAATGCTTTTTGTCCAAGTATTTTATCGCGGCCACAGAAATAAAGCTGAACTCTGTGGATGAGGGAGTGTCTGCTCTGTATAGCTCACTGCTCCTCCTAAAGCCAATCATGTGCTGTATTTGAGGACTGTATCCAAGGATGTTAGGACCTCTTGATGTGCAAGCATGATTAGAAACAACCTCTGTGCACGTCAACGGGATCTCCACGTCTCCTGCTTTGGAAGAGTCGCCCAGCACTGTACAACATTTAAAAGGAGGAGGCCAGGGGAAAATAAAGACCAGTTCACATAGACAGCTCTCCTTGACACAGCATGTGGCAGCACGAGCCACTTCCGTGCAGCCTGTATGTAAAGCATGGTCACCAACATTAGAGACTTCCTTGGTCCAGCATCCCAGGCAGAACTGGTTGCCATTTGATTTCTCCATGACCCCCATTCTGACTAGAGTGAGCTGGATTACCAACGTGTGGTTTTGTTTTTGTTTTTAATTTTATGTATCTGAGAACACTGATGCTATCTTCAGACACACCAGAAAGGGACATCGGATCCCATTACAGATGGTTGTGAGCCACCATGTGGTTGCTAGGGATTGAACTCAGGACCTCTGGAAGAGCAGCCAGTGCTTTTAACCTGAGCCATCTCTCCAGCCCTGTATTTTGTTTCATTTTTTTGTTTGTTTGGGTTTTTTGGGATTATTTTGTTTTGTCTTGTATAACCCAAATGTCCAGAGACATTGAGCATTTTCTTATGTTTATCCATCTTTTTTTTTTTTTTCCTTTTGGTTTTTGAGACAGGATTCCTCTGTATAGCTCTGGCAGTCCTGGAAATCACTCTGTAGACCAGGCTGGCCTCGAACTCAGAAATCCGCCTGCCTCTGCCTCCCAAGTGCTGGGATTAAAGGCGTGCGCCCCCACCACCCGGCGTGTTCATCCATCATTTGTACATCATTATTGGAGACCTCCCTGCCCATTCATATTGACGGTGCCGTCTGATTTTTTTGCTGGTGTTTAAGGTTTTTTTTTTTAATCCTTTGTATGTCTTAGATATTAACCATCTGTCCAATATGCAGCTAACCAAGACACTATGCCATTCTATCGGCAGTCTCTTCACAAGGGACAGATAGGAAATGGGGTGCAGGCTGGGAAGGGAGAGGGAGGCGGGCTACAGGGAGGATATGCTCAGGTCTTGCTTTTATGTTTAACTTTTTTTTTTCCACAAGAATCCACTGGATTCAAGCGTTGAATGTGTAATTATAACTTAATGTCTTTTTTTTCCCCTAGTAACAATATTTTATTTCTTTCAAACTGAAGCCTTATGGAGCTCTGTGGGGGGTGGGGGCTGTGATCAACAGACATGAACTCATGGTATGCTTATTGCTTTCTTCTAGAAACAGGCAAGACTGTAAGGGGTCTTGGCACAGTTTTCTTCCCATACCACCCTTGGCTCAATCTCAGTGGTCTTTTCCATTTGCTCCTGTCATGAAGGCAGACAGCCTAAAAGAGTTAAGCATCAACTTAGCCATGTCCGATGGCCGCAAGCTGTGCCTCCCTAGGGCTTAAGTCAATACAAATCATGAAGAACATGAAGTACTTACCCCTTGCCTACCGCCCAGACATGCTCCATCTGTGACCTTGGCACAGGACGGAACTCTGTCCGGCAGTCTCTAAGAAGGATGCCCAGGCTGTAGGGCTCAGTGTGCTATTACAGAGGGGATTTTGCTTTCAGTGTTTTGTATCTGAAACTGCAAGTATTTAACACACAATATTGATGACGATCTTCTAGCGGGCCATAGCGAAGCATGACATTCAGTAAAATCTGTGTGTGTGCGGGTAGGTGTGTGTTCGTGTGGGTGCGTGTGTGTGTGTGTGTGTGTGTGTGTGTGCATGCGTGTTTCTGCTTCTATTTTGTAGAGATGGTTGCATGTTTGTACATGTCCACACAGCATGCAGTTTGCGATTCCCTTTTTACTTTTTATACCCATGAGTGTGCATGCTGCACACCCGTTCCTGCCTGTAGAAGCCAGAAGTCAACATTAGGAGTCTTCCTCAAATGCTCTCCACTTACTACTACAGTCAGGACTCTTACTGAACCGGGAGCGCATGGATTCAACGAAGCTGAATCTTCCTGCCCCTACCTACCCAAGCTTGGATTACAACACTCAGCTTTACGTGGGTGCTGAGGGTAAACCTCCAGTCCGGATGCTTAAGCCAGTAACCCGGTACCGATGGAGCCGTTTCCCAGCCTCTCCCCTTTCTCCTCTGCAGGTGGTGGTGCTGGCCACCCTCTGAGCCCGAGGTCAGACCTCTATGACATTGCCTTCATCTTCAGGATGCCTAGAGTCTCTTGTCTCACCCATGTGACATACAGAGAGGATCTAAAGTGAGTTCTGGAATGGAAGGTTGGAGTCCGTCCCTTCCCATTTCGGCCCCTCACGAGCTGTCAGCACTGCAGAGCTTCCACGCTCTCTCCCAGCTCCACAGACTACCTCTCCGCTTTCCTATAAACCTGATAGCCCATATACTAAATTATTTATATATGCAAACAAAGAATTTAATATCCATTATTACTTTCTCCAGCAAACTGCTCCCGGGGGAATTAAGATACATTAGTTTCTGTTTGTGGGTGACCCTCCCTTGATTTCATCAGACCATCTCCCAGTCTGAATGGAGGGGGAAAGAGAGCAGGGGGCGGGGCTTGCTCGTGCTTCTCGTGAACTTGATGGCCCCTGAGCCTCAGGCTTATGTTTTACGACTCCGCAGCAATTTCTTTGTTTGGCATCCCTGTGCCAGGATCTAATTGCCTACGGAGTTTGTGGTAATCCTCACGCTGCATAAACTCATTACTTGTGACTGCTTCATCCTCCCCTGTGCCTGGCACCAGGACCACACCCACTCTGCCACGTTCGGAGCCAGCCAGTCAGGCGAAGAGCTATGCCTGTCGGCCCCTCAGAGCCCACAAGGGGGCAGCAGAGAGACGTGCTGCGATTGAAGCCGGCGGGGAGCATTCCAGCCAGCTTAGTCCAAGGCCTGCAGACAAACTAAGTAGCCCTGAGGTGGACATGTGAGTCACTTTGCTGGTAAAGTCGCCAAACAGAAAGCAGCTCGCAACCTCCCATCTCCCTCACCTGAGTAGTACCTGGGGCCTGCAATCATGACGACTGAAGTTTTTCAAAGGTGAAAAAGACATAACACGTTTATGATATAAAACCTTCAAAAATAACATTAAGGGGGCTGGTGAGATGGCTCAGTGGTTAAGAGCACCGACTGCTCTTCCAGAGGTTATGAGTTCAAATCCCAGCAACCACATGGTGGCTCACAACCATCCTTAATGAGATCTGATGCCCTCTCCTGGTGTGTCTGAGAACAGCTACAGTGTACTTACATATAATAAATAAATATTAAAAAAATAACATTAAGGAGTAGAAGGAACAAAAAAAGTGGCCTGTATTCACACTCTGAGACAATCATTGCTGCTATGTGCTGTGTTATGCTTAGTCCTAAGATATTGTTGATCACACACACACACGCGTGCGTACGCATGCACGTCCCCCGCCCCCCCCCACACACACACACACACACACACACACGCACCGCGCACATCTTCTTTCAGGGTTTTTCCTTGGAGCTCAGGCTGACCAGGAGCTCACTATGTAGCCTGGATGACCCCAAATCCATGGGCAATCCTCCTGCCTCAACCTCCAAAGTGCTGTGATTACAGACGTGACCCATCTTGATGCCCACCTTACCTTAACCCAATGGTAGTTTTCTGTGCTTTAACTCTCTCCCTTCTCTCCATGCCTAACATAAAACACTCGAAAATACAAAATGAAGAGAGTATTCTCCGTACATGGGCAAGTGTGTGTCTTTAAAGCTTGATGTTTTGAATGTGTGCAGAAACACTTGAGACATCGGAAGGACTGTCAGGGAAATCCTGTATGTCCTTCTGACTACCAGAAATGCCCTCTCACAAACCTGGCGATCAACGTGGCAGGGTGTGCATCCCCAGACAGTATATATTGTTGCCTATAGCGTCCAACTTCATACAAAGGAGACCGAATTGGCTATTGTCTTCTCGGACCTTTGTTGCTGTCTAAACAGTGTGCAGATAGTTTAATTTTTTTTATCCATGTTGACACATATGACTTATGTTCATTCATTTGAGACAGGGTTTTACTGTATTTCTGTGGCTACACTGGGACTCACAGAGATCCTCCTGCAGCTATCTCCTGAGAGCTTGGATTAAAGGGAAACTCCACACAGCCCAGTTTTTGTTTAGTTGTTTGTTTGTTTGTTATACTCTCACATATTCTGACTTGCTCAAGGCTCTGTCAGGCTTAGCCCTCTTTGGTTCTCCAGAGGCTCCAGAAGCAGGTTTAGAGTAGAACCGGTCAAATCTGAGGAGGAAAAAGCTGAAATCTGGTGTGTCAGAAAAACCACAACAGGTGCACAGGTGCATGCCCGCACTCCCAGCAGTCAGGAGGCAGTGGCGGGCGAGGACCAGAAAGGCAAGGCCAGCCTCAGCTTCATAGTGGATTCGAAGGCAGTCTGAGCTACATGACACCTTGTATCAGAAGAAGAAGAGGAAGGGGAGGAGGAGGAGGAAGAGGAGGAAGAAGAAGAAAAGGAGGAGGAAGAGGTGAAGGAGGAGAAAGGGGGAAGAGGAAAAGGAGGAAGAAGAAGAAAGAGAAGAAGAAATGAAAAACCCTGACTAGCCAGATGCTCAGGCCAGCAGCCTGACAGTGACAAGTGCGAGGAGGTGCTTTAATCTGGGAGCGGTTTGTCTTGATGTCACTTCTTTTTTTTCCCCTCTTTTTCCTTAATTTTTTTATTATTTAAATGCATTTTATACATCAAACATTAATAATTATTTTGAGTATTTTGAGAATCAAATAATACATAAAAATTTGTTCAACCTTTACATTCATATCCTAAAAATATCATTCATGAACTTTTTTTTTGTGGGTGCAGTGAGCTTTATTGATGGTATTCAAGAGAGTAGGGAGGGCTCCCTAGGCCCCTCCTGTTATTATGGGGGTCTGGGATGGAAATTGTGAGGGAGATGCTCAGTGTTGGGGTAGGGACTCCTCAGCAACTGAGGGCCTCTCTCTTGCTCTCAGGTCCTTGCTGGGGTGGGTGTCCAGGACTTCTTACTCCTTGGAGGCCATGTAGGCCATGAGGTCCACCACCCTGTTGCTATAGCCGTATTCATTGTCATACCAGGAAATGAGCTTTACAAAGTTGTCATTGAGAGCAATG
>NW_022196900.1:95409460-95411960 GCF_008632895.1 Mastomys coucha
GTCTTCTGGGTGGCTGTGATGGCATGGACCGTGGTCATGAGCCCTTCCACGATGCCAAAGTTGTCATGATGACTTTGGCCAGGGGCGCTAAGCAGTTGGTGGTGCAGGATGCATTGCTGACAATTTTGAGCGAGTTGTCATATTTCTCGTGGTTCACATCCATCACAAAATGGGAATGGGGGCATCGGCAGAAGGGGCGGAGATGATGACCCTTTTGGCCCCATCCTTCAAGTGGGCCCCAGCCTTCTCCATGGTGGTGAAGATGCCAGTAGACTCCACAACATACTCAGCACCAGCATCCTCCCATTTGATGTTAGCGGGATCTCGCTCCTGGAAGATGGTGATGGGTTTCCCGTTGATGACAAGCTTCCCATTCTCAGCCTTGACTGTGCCCTTGAATTTGCCGTGGGTGGAGTCATACTGGAACATGTAGACCATGTAGTTGAGGTCAATGAAGGGGTCGTTGATGGCGACAATCTCCACCTTGCCAGAGCCAGAGCAGAAGGCAGCCCTGGTAACCAGGCGCCCAATACGGCCAAATCCGTTCACACCGACCTTCACCATTTTGTCTACGGGACAAAGCTGGCACTACACAAAAAGATGCGGCTGTCTCTGGAACAGGGAGGAGCAGAGAGCCCATTCATGAACATTTAATACTATTCATAACTGAGGATACTATATCTAATGTTGAATACTAAATTGTTTGAAAACATACAAAACATTCTTTGGGAATTAAGCATAGTAAAAGAGCATAAAATCTTAAAAATGAATCATTAGGAAATACATTCAAAAGTCCTTATATGATACCACCTGACATAGTGAGAGAGTATTTAAAACATATTAAGTATCAGTGTATGTTGTCTAACTATAAGTTTACTTAAAAAAGAATATCAGTGCCAGGCAGTGGTGGCGCATGCCTTTAATCCCAGCACTTGAGAGGCAGAGGCAGGTGGATTTCTGAGTTTGAGGCCAGCCTGGTCTACAGAGTGAGTTCCAGGACAGCCAGGGCTATACAGAGAAACCCTGTCTCAAAAAAACAAAACAAAACAAAACAAAACAAAAAAAGGATTATCAGTGTTTCTAGGAGAGAAATAATTTTATCAGTAAGTATATTTTAAAATTTCAAAATAGCAAAAACTCCTTAAAGTTAAACATTAAGAAAATGCTAATTTCAAGCACAGTGAGGAAAATTATCAATAATATTCCATGATGTTTGTAGAACAAGATTTTAATGTTTTCAACTATTAATAGTCACCAAACAGAATAATTATTTTAAGATCTATTTCATTATTATGTCTCCTTTTTCATTCTGATTTTGTTGATTTGGATACTGTCTCTGTGCCCTCTGGTTAGTCTGGCTAAGGGTTTATCTATCTTGTTAATTTTCTCAAAGAACCAGCTCCTGATTTGGTTGATTCTTTGTATAGTTCTTTCTGTTTCTATTTGGTTGATTTTAGCCCTGAGTTGATTATTTCCTGCAGTCTACTCCTCTTGGGTGTATTTGCTTCTTTTTGTTCTAGAGCTCTCAGGTGTGCTGTCAAGCTACTAGTGTAAGCTCTCTCCAGTTTCTTTTTGGAGGCATTTAGAGCTATGAGTTTTCCTCTTACCACTGCTTTCATTGTGTCCCATAAGTTTGGATATGATGTGTCTTCATTTTCATTAAATTCTAAAAAGCCTTTAATTTTTTTCTTTATTTCTTCCTTGACCAAGTTATCATTGAGTAGAGCATTTTTCAGCTTCCATGTGAATGTGTGCTTTCTGTTGTTTTTGTGGGTATTTAAGACCAGCCTTAGTCCTTGGTGATAGGGTGCATGGGATTATTTCAATCTTCTTGTATCTGTTGAGGCTTGTTTTGTGACCAATTATATGGCCAGTTTTGGAGAAGGTACTGTGAGGTGTTGAGAAGAAGGTATGTTCTTTTGCTTTAGAATGAAAGTTCTATAAATATCTGTTAGATCCATTTGGTTCATAAATTCTGTTAGTTTCACTGTGTCTCTGTTTAGTTTCTGTTTCCATGATCTGTCCATTGCTGAGAGTGGGGTGTTGAAGTCTCCCACTATTGTGTATGGGGTGCGATGTGTGCTTTGAGCTTTAGTTGATGTCACTTCTAAGGCACCCTGTCCAGACCGTACAGGAGGAGGGAGAAGAAACACTGAAAGAAGCCTCCAGAGGACCCAGTTTCCATTCCTAAATGTGAGCCTAGTGGTTGCCCCATCTACAGGAGATGTGATTCCAGAGGAAGCCCAAGCCTGCAGACAGTATGGAGCCCTGCACTCACAAAGAATCTTCCTGATATCCTCTATACTCTTGCCCTTGGGACCGTTATTACATTAATTAAGGGTTAGCTGAATGCAGTCCTGAGGTATCTTAACAATTGATCTGATAACCACGAGGACAGCTGAGTGACAGATGGGTGGAGACCGCTGCACAACCCAAGCATGCCGGGCAGAGGCGTGATTCACTCGCAGGCGGGATGGAGCAGGATGGCACCAGCTTTTAT
>NW_022196900.1:95413565-95418095 GCF_008632895.1 Mastomys coucha
GAAGAAGAAGAAGAAGAAGAAGAAGAAGAAGAAGAAGAAGAAGAAGAAGAAGAAGAAGAAGAAGTTTTCAAATGAAAAAGGCAGAGACAGATTTCCCACCCTTGGTCAGCTAGTTGCTAGTTGTGTTTTAATGGATGAGCAGCCCCTGGCTTTCCGCTCTCAGCCTGCTCCCAAGCTTCACTTGGTGCCAGAGTGCTCAGACTCTTTGGGGAACAGGTCAAAGCCCTTATCCTCCAGCTGCTAGTGCATCACACCTGGCTTTGATTCACGCAGATGCATCACTGAGAGGATCTCTAAGCAAACCCATTCATTCCAAGACTCCCCACAGCTGCAGACATTGGCTGGAGTTAAGGATAGTGGTGAGCAGCTGACATGGGTGCTGGAAACGGAATTCTACTGTCTGAAATATCAGGAAGTGCTCTTAACTACTGAGACATTGTTCTAGCCTCTGCCCTGAGATATTTGTGGGGAGGAGGGGCGGAGACCACATTCCTTTTAATATAACATGTTATCACTGTTCTAGTTCTCAGTTACTATGACTAATAATAATCATGTGATGTATTTCATAGTATATAAATAATAATTTATACATTAAACCTTATTGTAAGTATAGGCAATATCACACATACACACACACACACACACGTGTGGTGCCATCTGCACTCACAATTTGGGACATCCATCATGGGGCTTTGGCACATGCTCCCTGGAGGGTAAGGCCAGGTGTGCCGTGGTACAGCATGACTGTGTGATATGGTAGATACTCCAACCCATACATTGTATCTCATGTAACTACAGAGAGCACAGGAGATAGTTATCATCTCTATTTGGGATGAGAAACACCTGCAGTATCTATAGCCTTCATCCTTCATCGAGCTTTTCTCAGCCACCTTCTGGGGAAATCATGGTAAGCGATACAAACATATCCCTTCCCTTCTGCAACTCTTCTGCTGGAGAAAAAAAAAAGATAAAGAATAGATTTTGTGCATGGATTGGGGTCAGGTGGGAAAGGGGGTACAGAGAGAAAGAAGACTGGAATAGGTGGGCATTTAAGGCGCAATGTGGAACCCTAGTGGAGCGGGAATTTCCTATGAGGGCGACCCTATCAAGGACTCCTAGTAATAGAGGCTATGGAGGCTGAACTGCCATCTTTTGTAACCAGGCTGGGCTCCCAGTGATGAGACTGGGACACTAACCCAGCTACAAAACCTACAACCTACAACCTGTCCTGCCTGCAAGGTGTACTGGGGATAATGGTGGCTCAGAGCTTGCAGGAGTGACCAGCCAATGACTGGTCTAACCATGAGAGGGGGCACTGCCTGAATAGTAGGGATCCAAAAGCTGGATGGCCCAGGGACCTAGGGTGGAACCAAACACGACTGACCAAAAACCAAAAGACCCCAAACAAACAAACAAAACCAAAAAACCACAATGAAATGATTCCTAATGATATTTTGCTATATTCGTAGATCGGTGCCTAGCTCAAAAGTCAGAGAGGCTTCCTCCTACAGCTGATGGGAACAGATACAGAGATTGACAACTAAACAATGTTAGGTGATGCTCAGAGAAACCCTTAGAAGAGACAGAGGAAGGATTGTAGGAGCCAGAGGAGTCAAGGACACCGTGAGGACACGGCCCACAGAATCAACTAAGCAGGGCTCATAGAGGCTCACGGAGACTGAGGCGCCAGTCATGGAGCCTGCGTGGATCTGCACTAGGCCCTCTGCACACATGCTGTGGTTGTTTAGCTTGGGGTTTTTGTTGGACTCCTAACAGCAGAAGTGGGGGTATCGATGACTCTTTTGCCTGCTCATGGGGCTCTTTTCCTCCTAATGGGTTGCCTTGTCCAGCCTTAATAGGAGAGTTTGTGCCTAATCTTTTTTTTTTTTGGTTTTTCGAGATAGGGTGGCATGCGCCACCACTGCTAGGCTGTGCCTAATCTTATTGCACCTAGATAGTTATGCTGTTTTGGGTTAACATCACTAGGAGGTCTGCCATTTTCTGAAGGAAACCAGAGGAGAGGCAGATCTGGAAGGAGAGGCGGGGCTTAGAAGAAAGGAGAAGAGGAGGCTGTCGTCAGGATGTACTGCTAAGAGAATAATAATAATAATAATACAGAAAGATAAAGAAGCCATTGTAAGGCACAAGAATGAAAAATCCAAGTCAAGGATGTTGTAGGAACCAAGAGACAGGCCGGGCCACCTCACTGAGTCCTGGAAGGAGGAAAAGGAGAGACTAGACACATTGTGACATTTCTTAGATCTGAAGCAAGTTTTGAATTGTGGATAACATTTGACTAGACTGGGCACTGTGGAAGGAGATCCCAAGAATATGGAGCCATGAGAGGGGTTCCATCATTAAATATCCAAATATGAATGCCTTTCTATTCATGCTGTCTGGGAATGGCTGGGGTTAGGTGTGTGTTCATTAACATCTGTTCAGACACACACACACACACACACACATACGCATCATGACACAGTAAAGTTTTAAACAAAAGCCCAGGACATGGAAATCATCTAGCCTACCACATGGATTCAGACTTTTATCCAAGGACTCTTGCTTCTCCAATGCCAACCTCCATCCTTTTACCCCACAAGTGCACGAGTCTAGTTACAGCAAAGCCTTCAGTTCTGGGAATAGGGAGGGATTTCTCCGAAGCTCGATGTTCAGTTCCGCCAACTCCGCCATCCTTGCTCTGCCGTATGGTTATCTTCATGGGAGATCAGAATGCGTTAGGGACTGAGCAGCCTTCTTGCCAGCCCCATAAATGAGAAGGCAAAGGTGGGGCAGTAATAGAGAAAGAGTTTATTGTGCCCACTTTGCCAGTTCTCAGCCCAAGCAGGTGAATCATCTTCAGAGATAAGAATCCAACACCTGCCCCTTGAAAGCCTTCTGTAGCAGGGGATTTTCCAGAAGACGACAATTCTAAGCAAAATGTAAAGAAGCCCAGGGGACCAGTGGGGGTGGGGAGAAAAGTGCATCCTAAGTTAGGCGTGGATAATAACTGAAGGTACCATGGGTGAATCCATGACCCGTTTCAAGCCTTTTCTTGTCTTTCATGTAACCAATCCCAATCCTAAACACTCTATTGATAACTCACTTGAGGATTAGGAACCAAGGCTTAGAGGTAGAGTGTTTAAGTATATACCTCGCTAGGAAAAGCAGGCAGTTTGTCTTTTCATTCATTCATTCATTCATTTATTCATTCATTTTAAAAGCTACTTATTTACTTTGATTTCTCCATCTGCACGTACACCCCTGTGCCAGAAGACGGCATCAGATCACATTATCAATGGTTGTGAGCCACCACGTGGTTGCTGGGTTTTGAACTCAGGACCTCTGGAAGAGCAGCCAGTGCTCTTAACCCCTGAGCCATCTCTCCAGCCCTCAGCAGGCACTTTGAATGTCTTCCTTTCCCACCTTGAGATGCACCTCTAAAATTCTCAAGATGGCTCAGTGGGTGAAGGGGTCTGCTGCCAAGCTCATGACCCAAGTTTGATTCCCGGGACCTGTTGGGAGGAAGGAGAAAACTGACTTCTGAAAGGTGTCCTCTGACCTCCTCACAAGGGCCATGGCAAGTGTGGGCATGTATACACACATACACACACACACACACACACACACATACATGCATCTGTATAAAAACATATGTATTGCTTCAAAATGCACTTGTTTGTTTTTGTTTTTCAAGGCAGGGTCTCTTTGTAGCCTTGGCTGTCCTGGAAATTACTCTGCAGACTAGACTGGCCTCAAACTCACAGAGATCCCCCTGCCTCTGCCTCCCAAGCACTGGAAATAAAGGTGTGCGCCACCACCTCCTGGCCACAATGCACTTCTAACCACTCTTAGGGCTTCCACAAAAAAAGTGCCCCTGTTGTCGCTGACACCCACATACCCACACACAAGATCTCCCCAGATTTGGGGGAAACCCACACATACTCAAGCCCAAGCACCTCTGCACATACATGCATACCCCACGCGTGAACATGTGAACATAAGAATAGAAAAAGTCATGGCCATGAAGCTGAACACCGGATCAAAGGATCAAAGGATTCGAGGAAGAGCAGGGAAAACAGCAGGATAGATGCAAACTGACTGACGTGCAGGTTGACATGACATCCAGGACACACTTGGGAACACCCATCCCACCACCCAGACAGCCCGGAGTGCAGCACGTGTCCACAGGTCACAGTTACTACTGTTCTCTTTCCAACAGTGCATGAAATTCAGCTGCTGTCGAGGGGTACCTCCGGGAGGCCCATCCTCAAATAGACTTTCATTTCTGACAGGGCACACTGACTGCAACCACAGTTAGAGCTGTCCCTTGCCACATCAAAAGAAGCAAATCCCTCTTCTGAGGTAAAGCCTTCTAGGAAGCATGTTCAATAGTTTTTTTCCTTTCCTTTCCTTTCTTTTCCTCTCCTCTCCTCTCCTCTCCTCTCCTCTCCTCTCCTCTCCTCTCCTCTCCTTTCCTCTTCTCTCCTCTCCTCTCCTCTCCTTCTCTCCCCTTTCCTCTCCTCCCCTTTC
>NW_022196900.1:95418333-95421868 GCF_008632895.1 Mastomys coucha
CCAGCCTGGTCTACAGAGTGAGTTCCAGGACAGCCAGGGTGACACAGAGAAACCCTGTCTCGAAAAACAAAAACAAAAAACAAAAAACAAAAAAAACAAAAAAAAAAGATTTATTTATTTATTTATTATATGTAAGTAGCTGTCTTCAGAAGAGCGTGTCAGGTCTCATTATGGATGGTTGCTCTCTTCGGCCCCTCTCCCTCCAGAGTACAGTCTTGTTTCTTTCGCAAATATATGCCTTACCCTCCCTCCCCCCCCCCGGGTTTGGGGGTAACTTAGGGGACATTTCCTGCTTTACCCCCTCCTCGGATTTGGGAGTAACTTAGGGGACATCTCCTGCTTTACCCCCTGGATTTGGGGGTAACTCAGGGGACATCTCCTGCTGTTTGCTTGCTAATAGCTCAACTTATAAGAAGTCTTCAAGATGTAGCACCTAATTCTATCTGTCGAACACTTAAAACCGAAGAGGCAAATAAATAGTTACCTGAACTTAGGAAGGGGTGGAAGTGGCCCAGGTTGCTATCCGAAAGCAGACTGAGAAGCCAGCCACGGGGGACAAGCCTTGAGCAGTTTTCCTCCATGGCTTCTCCTCTAGTTTCTGCTTCCAGGTTCCTGTTTGAATCCCTATCATGGCTTCCCTCCGTGCTGGGCACGGGAAGCGAGTCTCATTGCTTTCCTCCATACTCCTCTTCCTCATTGCTATTGCTCAGTGTTTTATGACTGTTGTGTGTATGGTCCTGTGTATGACTGCAGTTTGCTTAAGCACAGAGCCTCTGCCCTCCAGGCCTGGGGACTCCTGGTGCCCACAATAGTGCGCGCCCCTTGATCCTCGATGACAATGAACGACCGTGCTGCTGATTGGAGTATTTTCTCCATTGTGTTTTCACTGTTATTGGAGAGCAGACGCCTTTTCCTATTGACACGTTAACTATAAGGGGCCAGGGCTGTAGCTTTGTAGAGAGTGCTCAGGTTGATGGAGAGAAGCCCTAGGCTGGATCTCCAGCAGCAGATAAACCAGGTGTGGTGGCGTGCACCTGTAATCCCACCACGAGAGCAACAGAGCATCAGAAATTCAAGCTTATAGTCTACTACGGCTACCGATGTAGTTGGAGGCCAGCCTGGGCTATGTGAGAGCCTGTCCCAAAGCAAAGCAAAACTAAATGACAGGGCTGGAGAGATGGCTCAGCGGTTAAGAGCACTGACTGCTCTTCCTGAGGTCCTGAGTTCAAATCCCAGCAACCACATGGTGGCTCACAACCATCTGTAATGAGATCTGATGCCCTCTTCTGGTGTGTCTGAAGACAGCTACAGTGTACTTATATACATAAAATAAATAAATAAATCTTTAAAAAAAAAACTAAATGACAACCACCAATTATGATAATGACTTGGCTCAATCGTTTGTTGAAGAAAAGACACAACATTTCATTTGACATCATGGAAAAGCCTCAGGCAGATTCTTTGGGGCATACTCCAGAAGTGGGCATTGTTACCAGAGGAGATGACAGGGAGCCAGAGATCTTCCAGAGGGACAAGATGTGAGAAGGACAAGAGCCTGGCTCTGGGTAGGCCTGGGCTACTGTCTGTGTCTTGTTTCTGTTTGTTGTTTGGTTTGAAATGTTTGTGTGTGGATACGTATACTTGCTACATGTTTGTGTGTGCACCCAGTGAGCGTACAATAACAGTATCTCCAGATCTCCAGGAACTGGAGTTACAGGCCGTTGTGAACTTCCCAGTGTGGGTGCTGAAAACCAACCTCAAGTCCTCCACAAGAGCAGCCATACCTTAACGGCTGAGTCATCTCCCCAGCCTCCTGCGGGAGACAGGGTCTCCTGGAGCCCAAGCTGGCCTCAGATTAGCTAGTTAGCCAACATTAAGAAGGTCAGAAGACAATTCAGTCTTTCCTCCCCTTCCACCATGTGAGTTCCCAAGATCAAACTCTGGTCTTCAGGCTTGGTAAGAGGTGGTGTTACTGCAGGAGTCATCTTGGTGGCTTAGCTTTATTTTTACCTGTCTGTCTGTCTGTCTGTCAGTCTGTCTGTCCATCTGTCCATCTGTCCATTCATCCATCCATCTGTCCATTGGTCCATCTACCCATCTATGTGTATATGTATGTATGTATGTATGTATATATGTATGTATCTATCTATCTATCTATCTATCGTGTGTGTGTGTGTGTGTGTGTGTATGTGCGTGCATATGGCAAGGTACATACTTGTGCATATATCATGGAGCTATAGGAGGGCTCCGGTTTGTTGCTATCACTCTCTGCCCTGATTCTTTAAGGCAGGTTCTCGCCCTGAACCCAGAGCTCAAGACATTTCAGCAAGGCTGGGGATCACAGCTGTCTCAACTTGGTTGTGAATATTAGATTTAAATAATAATTGGCCTTATGGATTATCGTGTGCCAAGCACTGTACGATCAACTTCACAGGATTGACTTGGCCGTTGACTTTCTTCTGTGTGCTTCTATTCCTGTGTAATGAGTGTGCAGTACCTGCACTGCTCCCCCTACACAGTCTCCTCAGCCCCCTCCTGCTCCTCTTATTGTGACCCTGTGAGGGATTTGGCTGATTTTCTCTCCCATTTCTATTGATGAAAACCCAAAGGCTCAGAGGGAAGCAACCACTAAACCCCAGAGCTGAGACTCAGAGACCTAACAAAGACAGAGGTGTGAGACCCAGTCTCACTGTGGAACAGGCTAGCCCCAAACTTGCAGTCTTCCTCTCCAGCCTCCCATGTGCTGTGATCACGTGAGCACCAAGGTTGGAAGGGCAGTCACACCCGCGATTCGCCCCCCCCCCCCCCCCCCCCCCCCGTCCCCGCTTTCTCCCTGCTTCTTGGGTATTCTCCACTGGTGATGTGAGAAATGGTCCCTAAATGTTCTCAGGATGTTCCCAAGAGCAGGCCTTTCACATCGACTGGGTTAAATGCATTATCAGGAGTGGTTATTAGTAGAAAGGGCCAGAGAGACCCTTATCACTTACAGTACTGCTGAGGGCCGAGCCTTGGCCATATCTAGTGATACAGATAGAGTTAGTGCCAGGGTTCACTTAAAGACGTCATCATAGGATCAGGGACCAAGTTACCAACAACAGTAACCTGATAAACTTTACAACGAGGCAGTTCTCAGAAATGCAAATTTAACTGGGATATTTGATAGGTTCCTGCAAAAGCGTGTGTTACTCCCCTACCCTTTGAGTTTAATCAGGTGGCTTCTGTCATGGTTGCCTTAATTGGACAACTGGAGGAAAAAAAGCATTTGTTTGATTTATTTGATCATTTTGTTGTTTTGTTTTATTGGTTTTTTTCCCTCCTTTCCCTTCATCCTCCAAGTCTGCTTCTGTTCTTCTGTCTCTCCATCAGCACCAGCCCTGACCCATCTAATGCAAATGCATGTGATTTGTCTTCCCTCTTTTACAGGGATGTAGGCGGAAACTCGAAAATGGAATCCCTGTTGATTGTTTGTGTTGTTTTTAATTTGCACTAAAGGAATAAACTGGAAGTCTCGCTCCATTTGTCTGTCCCCCCCCCC
>NW_022196900.1:95421915-95444793 GCF_008632895.1 Mastomys coucha
CCCCCCCCCCCAGCCCACTCCTGACACTTCTTGAGACCTATCCCCTCTGCCACATATGACTGCGTTAACTCTGGAACCGTGTGTGCTCGTACATGCACAGTACACATGCTTGAGGTTGGAGAGGCAGCCAGCCCCAGGGATCTGCTTGTCTCTGGCTCCGCAGTGTTCAGATCACAAACATGCTACCATCCTAAGCTTTTTTTTTTTTTTTTTTTTTTTACATAGTTCCCAGGGGATTGAATTCAGGTTCTTGGGCTTACAGGGCATGCGCTTTACCACTTGAGCCATCTCTCCAACTCCAACCATGGGTTTTACAGTTTATTGAAGACTAGGTTTTGCCTAGCAGCCCCTCATTCGGCAGACACCAAGATTGCCACCTCCCAATTCCACCAACTGTCATGGGATAAATCATGCACATGCTTGATGGGTGTCCGACCAGCACTCTTCTCATGTTCCTCTGTTTCTTCTGGTTATTAGTGAGGCAGACACTTCACATGGGATCCCCTTCTGTGAAGTCTTTCTTTCTTTTTTTTAAGCATTAAAACCCTAGGATGTTTATTACAAAGGTGGACCCTGATCCTTGAGATGGGATTATAAGTAGAATTGCTGGTTTCGAGGAAGCAGAGGCACCAGCCCCGCTCCCATTTTTTCATAACAACAGGGGTCAGCTACAAGCAGAGTCTGACCAACCTGGATAAGGCCATCTTTGATCTCCTTAGTGGCTTATCCACAGACTTTTCGTAATAAGCCACCGGCAGATGGACTGCGGGTAGCATAAATCTGAGCCACATGGCCACCAACATTCTCCCCGACCCAGATATCCACACCAGTAAATCGTTCCTTGCCCAGAAGCAGAATGGGGTCCAGTAACTTGTACTGCAGCATGCCTGGCTCCATCATCTCTAGGGGACAGATATCTGTCATTTTGATGAGCCGTTTCTCCTTTGCATGCACCATGGCTGTGACTCTCTTTTTGCAACCGAAGACCTGCTTGGACTGCAGCGGACCCTTGGATGGCATAGCTGCAAGCAAGAACTCGGGCTCCTCACTGCGTACAATGCCGCCACTGGAAAAGCCCCTTCTGTGAATTCTAATTCACAACCTCGGTTCATTGTCCTATTGGGCATTCTGTTCCTCATCCCTGAAGAAGTATGGGAGTATCTTGTACAACCTAAAATGCTTATGGAATAGAAATATTACACATGCAAGTATTTCAAATTCTTCCTTTAAAGAAAAATCTTTAAATTTTGTATTTATTTCATGTGATGGGTGTTTTGCCTGCACCTGTACATACGCACCACGTGAGTGCAGTACCAAGGCCAGAAGAGAGCATCACAAAGCCTGGAACTGGAGTTATAGATGGTTGTGAGCCTCCATGTGGATGCTGTAAGCCAAGCCCAGGGCCTTTGGAAGAGTATCCAGTGCTCTTAACCACTGAGCCATCTCTCTAACCCCTTAACTGTTGTTTTGTTTTAAATCAATAGTTACATTTTAGCAGTAAAACCAAATAGGTAAAATTGATCTTAGCAGTGTGTTTTCGTAAGGTAATCAATGTGTCATGGGTATAAAATCATGGAAACGGCTCTGTGGTCCTCTGAAGATGCTCCGCCTTTGAAAGCTGATGTGTATCTTCTACTTTAACGCCTCAATCCAGACAGTGTCCTAAGTAAGAAACAGTGGCAAGTGACAGCTAGGCTGGACAGTTCAGATCTGGACTGCACAAATGCATTTTTACAGTGTTGAGGAGCAAGCCCAGGAGCTCATGCATGTTAGGGAATATGCTGTCCCACTGAGACGCATCCCCACCCCCAGACTCTCAATATGAAAGGATCTCAATATTAAAGTCAACCCCTGGTCTACCCCATCTCTTACTTTTGCTAATGCATCCTTTGTTTAAATAATATTCTGAGTAGAGCATAATGGTGCACACTTTTAATCCTAGTGCTTGAGAGGCAGTATCAGGGGGATCTCTGTGAATCTAAGGCCAGTCTGGTCTACACAGCAAATTTAAGGACAACCAGGGCTATGGAGAGAGATCCTATTTCCAAAACAAAAATAAACAAATAAATAAAATACTATACGAATTTTTATACAACTAAGTCCATTATTTTTCTTCTAAAATCTATGCTTTGGGGAACTGGACATCATGAAGCTCAGTTTGTTTGATCTTTTAAGATATCTTTCCTAAGTATGTCTCCCGTCTATTTAGGGTTTTTTATGGTGTAGGATATAAGGATCTAACTCTATTTTTCCCTTATTGAGTGTCCCTAATACTGCCTACTAAACGCCAGCGCTACCTACTAGATAATGTATCCTCCCACAGGTTTGGGGAGCCACTTCTTTGTATACTGGCTCCCACACACACAGTGTGTCTACAGAATTTTTTGTCACAAATATAACTATCAAATTTCAGAGAATTTGTACAACTTGACGAAAGTCACAGAAATAGTGTCAGAGTCCGAGTCTGAACACACTGTCTGTCTGTCTGGTATGGTGTTTGACTCTCACACCTAAAACATCTAGCACTAGACATCCCAGAACAACTATGGCGGCTCCATGATGCCTCGCCGGATCCAGGCATCTTCCATTTTTCTCATCAACCCTATTGCCTTGGAGCCTTGGGCACTTGGTAGTGAGGTGGCTGCCACATCTAGCATCCTCGCTTCAAGAAAGTAAGGAGGGCTGGAGAGATAGTGGCTCAGCGGTTAAGAGCACTGGCTGCTCTTTCAGAGGTCCTGAGTTCAAATCCCAGCAACCACATGGTGCCTCACAACCATCTGTAATGGGATCTGATGCCCTCTTCTGGTGTGTCTAGAAACAGCTACAGTGCATTCACACACATAAAATAAATAAATGAATCATTTGAAAAAGAAAATCATTTTAAAAAAGAAAAGACAGAATGGAAAAGGAACAGAGTAAAGGAAAAAAAATGTGCCAGGGGAGGTTGTGCTTTTCTGTTTTGTTTTGCCTCACTATGCTATTTCTGAGACAGGCCTTTATGTAGCCCAGGCTGGCCCTGAACTCACACAACCAGTCATAACCTTGAATTCCTGGTGTTCTGAAGCTGTCACTTTGGCCAGAGTTGGACCACCAGCTATAAGAGAGCATGGAATAGTGAGTTATTTTTAAAGCTAGAAACATTGCCACCAAAAGAAAGTGAGTCCTGTTCAAAATTAAGAGTAGATATGAGGCAGGCATCTCTGTAGGTTAGCTATAGAACTAAGGAAACTTACATGCCAGACATCTTTTGGGCAGGCCCCTTCCAGCATTTCCAACTACTCACCTACGTAGTGATTTTATATTCTCTTTCTTAACCCTCTTTCTACCCAATGGCATGGCCGGTGCCTCCCTAGTAAATGTCTGGTATTGTTGCTGCACTTGTTCTAGCTCACAGCACTTCATGCTTTAAATCTTTCCGGCTGTGCTGGGAGAGGGGTGGTATGGTTTGAGGGGGTAGGGTTGAGTGTATGGGGTGGGTCTGGAGGTATGGTAGGTGAGGGCGTGGATGATGTGGTGGGAGAGGGTAGGGATGTGGTAGGATGGGGTGGTGAAGGGGGTGTTGTGGGGGGAATGTGGTGCAGACATGTATGGCGAAGTCTCCCAGGTCAAATATTCAGGTCCAACTGATTCCCCCAGGATCAACATTTATTCTTTCCCATCAAGACAGGTCCCTGAGCCGGGCAGTGGTGGCGCAGGCCTTTAGTCCCAGCACTTGGGAGGCAGAGGCAGGCAGATTTCTGAGTTTGAGGCCAACCTGGTCTACAGAGTGAGTTCCAGGACAGCCAGGACTAAACAGAGAAAACTTGTCTTGAAAAAACAAACAAACAAACAAAAACAAAAAAGCAAAAACAGGTCCCTGAAAGTGTTAACCTAAGAAAATTATAACAATGTAGCAACTGCCTTTTGAGGGTCAGTTACATCCTGGTACTGTCCTGTTCACGTTCCTTGAAGTAAGCTCTTGAGTGCATTTGAAAACTGCTCTTGGAGGGACAGAAAGGTTAAGTAATTTGTCCAAGGTCACAAAGTCTGCAAACAGCCAAATTAGATCTTATCCTGCTATCAAAATACTTCCATGCTTCCTCCTGGACCACAGCCAAAAGTCTTCCCAGGGCTTTGGACCCATGCAGGAGTTACTAGTTAATGAGCAAAAAAAAAAAAAAAAAAAAAAAAAAAAAAAAAAAAAAAAAAAAAAAAAAAAAAAAAAAATCCAGATAAGGAATGGGAGGTTTGTTTATTTATTTATTAGCAGAAGTATTATCTGTTGGTTTTCCAAAACTCCTATGCAGCTGGCCATCTTGGATATGAGCTGTCAAGTTCTACTTTTTACAGTTATTACTGCCATGAAATCAAAAGCGCATACACTCTACCTGCCCACACTCTTTTAAAGTTGAACAAGATAAATGGCATTCCTGCATCTTGGCGATATTTAACCCCTTGGTGCCAAGCTTAGAGAATCTGGGACAGAAGTCTCGGCTGGCTGGCGAGAGTGGGTCATCTCCTCTCTCCAGACACAACTGTTCCTTGGGAATGTGCGCTGGGGGTGCTGCTGCTGTCATCACTTGGCCTCCAGAATGGACCTAGCAGTCCATCCCCTGCCGCCAGAGACAGGTGCTACAATGCAGTTTCCTTTGACGCTTTGCAGTGACCAGCTGGGCTTCGGTGGTTGCCAGGGACGACAGGGAGAAACACTGGAATGCTTTGGACTGTTGTGAAACCGAGGTAGTCTTCAAGCTCCCTCCATGTGGCTCTGGAAGCTGTCCCGTGGTACACTGTAAACACAGAATGTCGCCCGCCCAGAGGCCCACGTGCTGAATGCTTGGTCACCAGGACAGCAACATTCAGAAATGAGAGCACAGAGAGCTGACTGGTTCAGGACGGTTCTGAATTCGTTGGCAGATGAGTTCATGAGGTCATCCTGTTCCGGGTTGTCCTTCGGTGGGTTCTACATTGAGAAGGCAAGTCATGGGACATGACTTTGAAGGCTGTATCTTATCCCAGGCCCCTTCATTTCTCTCTCTGGGTATCATTTGCCTACTGGGTACCATAACGTGGGCAGTTTTTCTCCTCCATGCCCCACCTGCCACTACGCTCTGCTTCACTGAAATCCCACCGTGATGGAGCCGATCAACAACAGACTGAATTAACTCTTCCTCTCTTTAACTTGTTTGCCTTGGGTATTTTATCAGAGCAACTGAAAGCTAACTCAGGGATTCCATTTAAAAGGGGCCAAGGAGATTCCCTGACCAAAAAGTTTCAGGAAACACTATAAGATACATGTGTCCCACACATACCTTTGCAATTCATGTGGCCTGGTTAAATGTGCTTCCTGCCCCTTCTGTGCACTTTGCTAGGGGCCTCTCTTGATCACAAAACATCCAGTGAAATAGTCGCTTGTTCCCTGGAATTCAACTGGGGACATTGAGGCACATAAATTAGGGCTGCTGCTGAGACCATGTGTCTAAGGTAACAGTCAAAACTGGATGCCTACACCTTGTGCAATCTCAGGGTAGAGTCTCTCTCTCTCTCTCTCTCTCTCTCTCTCTCTTCCCTCCTCTGTCTCTCTCTCACTCTCTCCTCTGTCTCTCTCTCTGTCTCTCTCTCTGTCTCTCTCTCTCTCTCTCTCTCTCTCTCACTCTCGCTCACTCTGGCAAGGTCTTCTGTGGTCCAAGCTGACCTTGAACTTGCTATGTAGCTGAGAATTACTTTGAACATCTGATGATCTGCCCCACCTCCCGAGTGCTGGAATTACAATGTACACCATGGCACTCATTTTATCCAGAGCTAGGGATCAAACCCAGAGCTTCAAGCATGCGAGGTAAGCGCTCTACCAGTTGAGCTACATCCCCAGCCCTAGCCCCAAACCCATTACTTTCTGAAGACAGCTAGAGAACCTGGGAACTCACAGACCCGAGGCTTGAACTTAAAGAAGGAAGCGGGGAATTTCTGTCATACCAGTTCCCATCTGGGTGACCTTGAATGGCCTTCTGAATGTCCCTCCTGAACTTCAGATTCTACATCTAAAATTCAGGCAGTATTAGGTATTTTTTCTGTAGCTGTGACAATGCACCGTGACCAGAAGCAGCCTACAGAAGAAAAGGTTTTTTTGGGGCCTTTGGTTCCAAAGAGATGAATCCTCCACAGCGGGAGCAAGCACCGCATGCATGGCGGCAGAAGCAAGAAACCGAGCAATCACATCTTCAACCACACACACATGAAACAGAGAGAGAGAGAGAGAGAGAGAGAGAATTGGAAATAGGATGAGGCTGTGAGCTCTCAAAGCCCCCAGCTGGTGATATATTTCCTCCAGCAAGACTATACCTCCTAACCTCCTCAAATCCACAGTCAAACAGTTGAGCCCATGGAGGGGCTGGGGGAGAGCATTCCTCTCTCTCTCTCTCTCTCTCTCTCTCTCTCTCTCTCTCTCTCTCTCTCTTTCTCTCTCTCTCAAGACTTATTTATTTATTTTATGTATATGAGTACAATGTACCTGTACAGATGGTTGTGAGCCATCATGTGGTTACTGGGAATTGAACTCAGGACCTCTGCTCGCTCCGGCCCAAAGATTTACTTATTATTACATGTAAATACACTGTAGCTGTCTTCAGACACACCAGAAGAGGGCGTCAGATCTCATTACGGATGGTTGAGAGTCACCATGTGGTTGCTGGGATTTGAACTCAGGACCTTCAGGAGAGAGCAGTCAGTGCTCTTAGCCGCTGAGCCATCTCTCCAGCCCAGATTGTTCATTCAGACCACCACGGACGGTTTTACCGCGCACACAAGAGCAGGTGACGTGTCATCTGAGATTGCCTTGCCCATAGCTGGTAGCAGGAAGTGCCCACAGCAGGTGTAACCATATGAACAGGGTGAAACCAGAAAAGGGGAACATTCTCAGATGGAGATTAGGATTTACTGGGGTCATAGCCAGGCCTGGAGCGTTAACAAGAGACACACATTAGGTATCCTCATATGTATAGGGCACAAGGTTGACAGAGGAATGAGGGTTAAAGCGAGCAATTTTTGGAGACTCCAGAGGGCTGACACACAGTAGGTTCAGATTCCTGATCACAGTATTTTTATTTTATCTGTAGAAAAGCGGACTAGAACACTGCCCTGGAACACCCAAGCAAGGCCTCCTGGACCGACACATGGATCAAGTTTCTCTGCCCCCCTCAAACCCCCAAGCTTCAGCAAACAAGACAACCCCGCCTTCTCTTTGCTGCCAAAATGCAGTGTGAGACTCTTATGAACTATTAAACGGAATCCACCCATGCAGATCAAATTCAAGGTACCAGGATGGAGACATTCTGTGGCTCCAAGTCAGTGTTTATGTATTGGGTGTGTGTCGAGCTCCCTCACCATCAGACAGGAAAATGTTCCTTCTCAGTTGTGAGCCCCACCTCCCTGGCTTCTGGAAAATTCCATCGTGGCCATGGTTCTTAGGCCCTCTTCTTTTCAGGGTTGTGCAAATGTCCTGAGAAACTTGTGCCATCTAGAAGATTCGGCGCGGGGGTGGGGTGGGGACCCTTCCATCGTCAGCTAGACTCTGTCAGATCTGCCATCCTAGACTTATCTTCAAGGTGGCATCTCTGCTGCCTTGGAGCCAAACCTAGGCCAGAGGGTCTCTGTGGCGGGAGGCCAGAGCTCCCTGCATAGCCTGTGACTGATGACTCTCAGCAAAGGGTCTGCTGGCCCCAGCTCCCAAGCAGCATCATTGTCCTGTGCCTCCATGCATCCTGGGGAACTCTCTCAAAATCCTCCTCTTAGCCAGGCAGGGTAGAGAGCCCCTGAAATACCATTGTGAGGCTGAGACCGGGACAAAGGCCAGAATGGTCAGGACCAGAAAGATCCACACACCTGCTTGCTACAGTCCCTTACCCGGATGGCACCAAAACTGAGTTCCAGGTGGCACCAGTCACCTTCCTGAAAAAACTCCATGCACTTGAACCAGTAGCGTATATGGAGAAAAGCCAGTTATTTGCCTGGTTTGCCTGGGACTGTAAGAACCAAGCACCTTGGGTCCTGAGCTCTTCTCTACTCCCAGCCCTGAGAAGGGCGAACCTTGCCTGAGAGCTGTATCAATAAGCCTGAGCTTGTTTTAAGCTCCCAATTCTAGCTGATCTGGTCTCTTTGCATCCCTGGGCCTCTCACCCAGCACTTGGGTGGTAGAGGCACGAGGATTAGGAGTTCAGAGCCATTCTGGGACATATAGACATAGGGAGCTAGCTTGGGCTACAGGACTTCCTGACTTCCTTCTTACTCACCTCTGCCTGCTGTTGATTCTTGGAGCTCTTAGAATCCCACACAATCCAAATCTAATCCAAATCCAAATCCTAGACATGGTAGGAAACTTGTAACTGAAGAAGGCCTAGAAAACACACACCCCCTTTGGTGCTCTTCTTAGGATCAAAATATAAACGAATAACGCAGTGAACCATCACACATCACAGTAACATGTGTTTCATGTCCTCACACTGAGCTTGAGTCAAGGATGTGTTCTGGCCGGAGTGGAGACGTGAACCTGAAGAAGAAGAGCATGAATTTCTGTCCTGTCCAGGTGACCTTGAGTGGCCTCCACAGCACCTCCCTCAACCCTCCTGACGTCTGCCACAGTGGAGCAGATGTGCTTGAGAAAATGTCACGTGAATTTATTGTTTTATTATTATTTTCAGGGAGCTCTATTTGTTCTTAGAGATGTGTCCTTTTTTTTTTTTTTTTTTTCCGAGCATACAGAACCTTAGGCAGCCTTCTAGTCTGCATCTCTGCTGCTAAAATAAAACAACTTAACCAAAAGTAACTTCAGAAAGAGGGTTTTCTTGTTCGTCCGCTTGCTTGTTTCATTTAGGATGGTTCCAGAGGGCTACATGTCGCCAGTGGCAGAGAAGGCTTGCTAGCGGTAGGAAACTGAAAACACAACTTTCCACAGAAAACAGAGCAAACTGAAACTGGGAGGAGGGGATAAACTCAAAACCTGCCCCCACTGACGTACGTTCTGCAAGACTCCGCCTCCTGAGGGTTCTGTAAGCTCCGAAACAGCGCCACCAACAGGCAGTCCGAGTATGGGGGCATTCTCAGTTCAAACCACAGCAGACAGGAAGGAAGCGAACTTTGTCAGCACCTGAGCTCTGTCCTAGGTCCCAACACGCACGGGACAAAGGTGTCCTCAGTTGCCAGCTCAGTCCAGTTTTTGAAGGCTTCTGGGTATGACTCGATAAAGACCTCCTCTGCTTACGGCTACCAATGAAAGGACCACCTTCCAGCCACCACCCCTTTACCCACGGTCGTCCTCATAGTCTGCCTCTGTTCCCTCCCTTTTGCATGCACAGCTATTTAAAGAGCACAGGGTCTCTGTTGACGAACAAAGTGACATCTCTGGCTACATTTTTTCTGCAACACGGGTCTAGGATTACAAAATTGAGTTTCACACTGCGCAGAGCAGGGCAGCTCATTGAAGATCTTCTTTTCTTCTTCTTCTTCTTCTTCTTCTTCTTCTTCTTCTTCTTCTTCTTCTTCTTCTTCTTCTTCTTCTTCTTCTTCTTCTTCTTCTTCTTCTTCTTCTTCTTCTTCTTCTTCTTCTTCTTCTTCTTCTTCTTCTTCTTCTTCTTCTTCTTCTTCTTCTTCTTCTTCTTCTTCTTCTTCTTCTTCTTCTTCTTCAATTCCAGAAATGAAATCCAATGTCTCACCCTTTCAAGGCAAGTCCTCTGCCTCTTGGCTATCCTCCCTAGCCCAGACTGTATGCTCTTTGTTAAGAACGAGTTTTGGAAGGGGAATGAAAGTTCTCCCAACTGAGAAGAGCTCAGAGGAAGATATGAGAGAGCCCAGCGACCCTGCTTCCCAAAGCCAGCTGAGCTGAGCCAAAAGTGTGGCTACAGATCCAGGCTCCCTACCACTGCCCGTTGGGGTGATGCCGGGAAACAAAACCAGAGCTTCATTCATGTAGGACAAGCGCTGTCCCAACTGAGCTCCACCTTCAGTCGTCTATTAAACTTTACAGTGGTTCAGAGTGCTTGCTGCCCTTCTAGATGATCAAGTTTCTGTTACCAGCACCCACTTGGGCAACTCCCAACCACATAGAACTCCAGATTCAGGGGATCTGACATTCTCTTCTGGCTTCTGAGGGTATTGTGTTCATGTGACATATTAATTCATACACATACACAAAAATAAAAAGGAATCTTTAAAAAGTATGATAATGTATTTATTCATGCAACATTTACATGATTAAGATAAACGTGTACATGAGGTTTGATGTCTTTTTGTTTTATGTTGTTTTCTGGGTTTTTGCTTGCTTGTTTGTTTGTTTGTTTTGAGACAGGATCTAACTAAGTAGCTCTGGCTGTCCTGGAACTCACTCCATAGACCAGGCTGGCCTTGAACTCACGAAGATCCACCTGTGCCTCCAAGCGCTGGATTAAAGATGAGCACCATTATACCTGGTTTCAAGTTTGGAGTCTTCGATTATGCTTGAGGCTGGTCTTTCCCACTTGTGTACCAAAGCTATGTCAGACACTAAGCAAGAATGATGAATGAAGACAGACACTGTCCTCAAATCAAGGTCACCACTTACCCGGCAACTGCCAAAATGATTCCCACCTACAGGACTGCTCAGAATAGCAAATGAATTTGCACCTGTTAGCTAAAAAAAAAAAAAAAAAAAAAAATCCCAAAATGTTCCTTGTATACTTATTGCTTTACAGAAGCAACTTGTTAAACTACTGTCTTTAAAATTTTAATAAACTTTTGAAACAATCAAGTTTACAAAAGTAAAGTTTGAGAGATGATGTGTAAGGCTAGGGAGATAATGCAGTGGGTGAAGTGCTCGCTGTACAACAGGAGGACCTGGCTTGGAGTCCTCAGTGCTCACATAAAAAGCCAGGCATGCCTGCATGTGCCCATAGCCTCTGCGCTGGGGGCAGGCAGAAACAGCTGGATCTTAGAAGCCCTCGGCCAGACAGCCTATCCCAACCTCGAGTGCCAAGTGCACTGAGAGACTCTGCCTCAGGGAATAGGGCAGAAAGAGATAGAGGAGGACACACAACATCCTATCTTGCTCTGGCTCCACATATGTGTGCATCAACACACTGTTGTATATGCAACACACATGCACACAAACACACATATATATAAGCATATATATAAACATACATATGCAGAGGTACACATAGATATCTACACATGCACACATATACACATTTATATACATACACACAGGTGTATATATACTCACACACATACATATGTACACATACACAGAAATACATGCATATACTCACTCTGTACATATGTACACATAATACACAGATACACACACACATACACCCGTATATATTCATCTATCTACATACACACAGATAATAAACAAACAAAAAGAACGCCCCCAGGACACAATGAGGAATGTTCATATGTGTAAGTGAGGTGGGTGGGTGGGGAGAAAACAAAAGAATAAATGAGCTTGGCTGTAATCAGTTTTCACATAAACACACTCGGCCTTTGTTTCTATGGGTTCAGTTGAATTTGTGAATCCAACCACTTGGAGACAAAAGGCTTTGAGAACAATCTGGCCTTTGCACTATCACATCCATACCTTCTTGTTATTCACTGAACACAACCATTACTCAGGACTCAGGGCATTAAGCTCAGCCAGTACCCGAGAGAGGGCTTACCCTGGTCTACAATAAGGATGGCATAGGTTGTATGCAAACACCCGCCCTGTTGTTTAAGGGACTTGGGCGTCTCTCTGTGGGCTTGGGTTTCTCATGTCCTGATCCAGTGTCCTGTGGATGCTGAAGGATGATGATGCTCTCACCATGGCAACACAAATCACTGAAGAGAGTCGAGAAGCTGACAACGTACCACTGACATGAAGACATTTTTTCTTATATGTTTACTTATTTTACTTAGTATATGTTGTATGTGGGTGCGTGCATGCGTGCGTGTGCGTGTGCATGCGTGGTGTAGCCACAGATGCCTGTGTGCTCATGAAGAAGCCAGGGAGTAACACCAGGTGCCTTTATTGTTCTTCACCTTATTTTTTGAGATGAGTTTCTCATTGGCCTGAAGCTCTCCAGTTCAGCAAGCCCCTGCGGTCCTTCTGTCTCCCCCATGCTAAGTAAGACTGCAGATGTGGTCACATAGTCCAGCTTTCACCTGAGTGCTGAGGATGTGAACTCAGGTCCTTGGGCTTGCACAGAAACTGCTCTACCAACTGAGCCATCCCTCAGTTCCCTATCTGCTCACATTTCTGATGATTCCAGGCCATTTATTCTATAAAATGTATCTAACTTTGGGGTTGACTGCTGTCTCTTCTGCTGAGGTTTTACACACTTGGTGGAAATCCTATGTGCAGGAGCAATGCTGAGTCCTCTCATCACACCCTCTCAGACAGCAATCTGTAGACACTCCCAACTATCAGCAGCAGTTATTCCAACTGAGGCAATGTCTGCTCTCCCACTCCCCCCCCTGGCCCCAGCCCCGCTGAGAAATGAAGCAATTGATGCAGACCCTCCTCTATCTCTTCCACTGTTGACTTCTATCTGGATGCAGTTCTGCAGTCCTCTGACTCTGGATCTGCTACAACCATGACTTATTTGGATGCCATAAGGGCTCCTCACCTGAAAGACCCCTGTGGGGAGACCCTCACTCAAATCTCGGGAGGACCTGCACCCAAGGAATCACGAGAAACCGTCTTGATGTAATCGCAAGAGGCAGTTTAATTTCGGAGTGCTCCCGGCCGACACCACACCTATCTCACACAGGAGATAGTGGAATCGACCACGAGGCTCAGGGGTTAGGGGTTTATATAGAAAAAAGGTCTGGGGAAACAAAAGAATCAGTGTGGCTATACATGATTGGCTAGTTCAAATATTAACTATATTACGTGTAGAACAGAGTGGAAAATTTCTAAGGTTGGTGTTAATCTGAGTCAACAGAACATCTGACCTTAAACCATATCTAAGAGGACCATATGGTCCACTACTCAGTGTCTGCTCAGACATATCCTTGCATGTTTTCTCTTCTATATCTTTCTGGCCTGCTAGTTCCCAGAATGTCTTAACAGCTTGCTTATTTTTGCCCAGGCTTATTTGGACATATTCGACCTTAGTCCACTGTGTTTTTCTTCAAACCTGTAATTTTCTCATTAGCCAGCACAAGTCTCAAATTTAACTTTTTCACACCTACACAGAAGGATGTGGCGCTTTGAGCACATTCTCATTGTCTGACACAGTAAACTTCCAACCCATTGTGGACCAGCTCTGCTCCAGTCTTGGTGTCATTTTCCCAAGGTGCCCTGATTCCTGGACTCCTTAACAGAATCCTGGGTGGGAAACATTAGTGAGAACCCGAGATCTGGCTTGAGTAGTTGTGCTCATTGTCATGGGGATAGCACTGCTCCCAGGTCCCAAAAGGGACAAGATGAGGAATGTGTGCACTCGAGTATATGCGTATATGGTCATGCACACCCATTTATGATCTCTCTCTCTCCTTCCTTCCTTCCTTCCCTTCTTCTTCCTCTCCCTCCCTTCCTCTTTCCCTCCTCCCTTCCTCCTTCCTTCCCTCCATTCCTCTTTCCCTCCCTCCCTTCCTCTTTCCCTCCCTCTCTTCCTCTTTCCCTCCCTCCCTTCTGCCCCCCCAGGAGCCACAGAACCACCATCTTTCTCTCACTTTTCTCTCTTTCTCTCCCACATCTTCCTTCTCCAGCAATGAACCCTTGGACTCACTTTGTTTATTGCGATGTGAATACCAAACCACAAAAATTCACGTAGGTAAGGTATTTCCACCGCATTCCAATATTTGCAATATTTTATAGCCATCACCAGTATCTATTTTTAGGACAAGTTTGATACTCCTAAAACACACCCTGTATCCATGACTGAGGCTCTTCCTCTTCCTCCATAGCCCTCCGATCCCAGCCAGTAACCCTCTGATACTAGCGGCCACTAACTTACCTTCTGACTCTGTATATCCATCTAATCTGGACAGGACAAAGTAGACAATGCCTGGCCTTTTGTGACTGCCTTCTTTGACTTACTAAACAATTATTGTTGTTGTTGTTTTCTCTGCGATTATGACAGGTTTTCCTTAATGTATTTCTGGACTCTGTTGCTTTTCTGTGTGCATCTCTAATAGTGTACTGGCTGGTTTTGTGTGCCAACTTGACACAGGCTGGAGTTATCACAGAGAAGGGAGCTTCAGCTGGAGAAGTGCCTCCATGACACCCAGCTGTGGAGCATTTTCTCAATTAGTGATCAAAGGGGTAGGGCCCCTTGTGGGTGGTGCCATCCCTGGGCTGGAAGTCTTGGGTTCTATAAGAGAGCAGGCTGAGCAAGCCAGGGGAAGCAAGCCAGTAAGAAACATCTCTCAATGGCTTCTGCATCAGCTCCTGCTTCCTGATCTAAGACAAATAGTTTTATATTCTTCATAGACCACTGCCTCTCACAACAGCATTTATTTGGTCTGATATGAGGAGAGCCCTGTTTGCAATCTGGTCATTACTCCATCTATGTCTTTTTCTATTCTTTTACTTTCATTCCATTTTGTCATTGAATTTAAATTGTATCTCTTTTGACAAGAAATTATCTTCTAGTATGTTCTTAGGTTTATTTGTGTGTTTGTGTGTGTGTGATTACATATGTGTACATGTGCATGTGGAAACTATAGGTAACAGTAAGTGTTGAGTCCTCTATGGCTCTCCACCTTCTCTTTTGAGACAGGGGCTCTCACTGAATGCAGAGCTCCCCCATTGGATACGCTGAACTCAGAGCTCCCCCATTGGCTACGCTGAACTCAGAGCTCCCCCATTGGCTACGCTGAACTCAGAGCTCCCCATTGGCTACGCTGAACTCAGAGCTCTCCCATTGACTACACTGAACTCAGAGCTCCCCCATTGGCTACGCTGAACTCAGAGCTCTCCCATTGGCTACGCTGGCTGTGACCAGCTGTCACCACCTCCCATCTTATCACCATCTGGTGATGATCACACCTGTGAGCAACCATGACTGGCTCTTTATGTGGTGCCAGGAATCCAACCTGAAGTCCTTATGCTTGTATGGTAAATACTTTACCAACTGGGCCAGTTGCTCAGACCATCTGCTGTCAGGTGGAGCATTCGATTGGCTTACAGATAAGAGAGACCCCAACAGCACAAGATACATTTGACATTTTGCTATTTGTTCTCTAATGTCTTCTCTCAGTTCCTGTTGTCCCTGGTTCTCTGTGACTGCCTTCTTTTGTGTTAGGTAAGGGCTTTCTCCTGGGCTGATTTAATTTCTCTGCCCTGGGGCTGGAGATACTGCTCCATGCCAAAGAGAATGTACTCCTTCCTCTTGAAAAGGACTTGAGTTCAGTTCCCAGCACCCACATCAGATGGCTCACAACCACCTTCAACTCTAGTTCCCAGAGATCTAATGCCCCTTCTGGTCTCTATGGGCAACTGCATGCACACACACACACACACACACACACACACACAATTTAAATTTTTTTAAAAATATTAATTTCTGGGACTGAAGAGATGGCTCAGTGGTTAAGAGAATTGATTGGTCTTCCAGAGGTTTTGAGTTCAATTCCCAGCAACCACATGATGGCTCACAACCATCTGTAATCAGATTTAATGTCCTCTTCTGGTGTGTCTGAAGACAGCCAACAGTGTACTCATATAAATAAAAATAAATAAATCTTAAAAATATTTATATTTTAGCCAGGCAGTGGTGGCTCACACCTTTAATCCCAGCACTTGGGAGGCAGAGGCAGGCAGATTTCTGAGTTCAAGGCCAGCCTGGTCTACAGAGTGAGTTCCAGGACAGCCAGGGCTACACAAAGAAACCCTGTCTCGAAAAAAAAAACCAAAAAAAAAAAAATATATTTTATATTTAAAAATAAAAGCATTAATTTCTACATCCTTTATTTCACTATAGACATTTGAATATATATATATATATATACACACACAAACATGCACAAATACACACACATATATAATTAATTTTTGTGTTATGTTCATTGATATTTTGCCTGCCTGCATGTGTGTCTTTGTGAGGGTGTCAGAAGCCCAGGAACTGGAGTTACAGACAGGTGTGAACTGCCATGTGGATGCTCGGAATTAAATCTGGGTCCTCTGGAAGAATAGCTAAGTGCTCTAAACTGCTGAGCCATCTCTCCAGCCCCTCCAGTTGTTTTCTTAGTGGCTGTTCTATGGATTCCAAACCCACCTCAATTTATCAACATCAAATTCAGATTACTCCTACAAATCTATCTCCTTTCTCTCTGCTGTTATTGCCATATAAACTACACCTGCACACATTTTATGTCCACCAATATATATTTTCAATTGGTCCTATATAGTTGTATTCTGAATCATATAGGGCCAAAAGTATTATGAAAATACAGTTATATTATCTTTTATGTTCCTTATAAAACTACGTTTAGAGCCCTACGGGGTCATAGTTGACATTGGTAAAGCGCTTGCCTCCCTTACATGCAGCCCTGGGTTCAATTCCCACCATTGCATAAAACTGGGTGTGGTGATGCACACCTGTTACCTTGACAGGTAAAGCAGGAGGGTCAGGAATTCAAGGTTAACTTGGGCTACCCGCAAGTCTGGAGCCAGTTTAGGCCATCTTTTCAGCCTCTAAATATATTCTAAATAGTTCATTTAAAGTCTTTGTCTATTAAACCAAATACTCATCACTTCCTTGGTCTACTGATTGTCTGCCATCTTTGGTTTATCTGTGTGTGTGTGTGTTTACATATATGTGCATGTGCATGTGGAAACTACAGGTAACGAGTGTTGAGTCCTCTCTGCCTCTCTCCTCTCTACTTTCTCTTTTGAGACAGGGTCTCTCACTGAAGGCAGAGCTCCCCCATTGGCTACGCTGAACTCAGAGCATCTGCTCTTATTTCTTTGACTATTTCTTAGATCTTCATTGAAAACTAGACACTTTAAGTAATACATTGTGGCAATCCTGGCGATCGAGTTCCTTCCTCTTCCCAAGGAATCATTGTTGCTATTTTTTACAACTGCTTGTTGTTCTGTGTGTTTTTTTTTGTTTTGTTTTGTTTTGGTTTGGTTTTTGGTTTTTTTTCGAGACAGGGTTTCTCTGTGTAGCCCTGGCTGTCCTGGAACTCACTCTGTAGACCAGGCTGGCCTCGAACTCAGAATCCACCTGCCTCTGCCTCCCAAGTGCTGGGATTAAAGGCGTGCGCCACCACTGCCCATCCCGAGAGTTCTTAGTTTCATCTATGACTACCCCATTTGTCTCCCTTTCCTTTTAAGCTACTGTGCTTAGCCTCTTGTTGGATTCAACTGCTGCATCTGCTGCTATCATCGGCCGAGTTAAAGAATGCTGGTGCTCCTGACAGATGCTTTGGAATGGGTGGCACCCCTCTCCCACTTCAGGTGCTGACCTACACGTGTTGACTAATTTTATCACTGCTGGGACAAAATACCCAACAAATGAAGCTTAAGGAATGGAGAGTTATTTAGGCCAGGCTCAGGAGTGCATTCTATCGTGGCAGGGAAAGCAAGGTGGCCAGGGTGTGAGGCAGCTGGTCACAGGGCACCCTCAGTCTTGCTTTCGCCATTTGATTCAATCCAGGGCCCCAGGCTACAGATGCTGCTGCCCATGGTGTAAATGGGTCTTCCTACCTCTTCTGAATCTCGGGGCCCCCTGATAGGCATGGCTAGAGGCTGCCTCCTAGCTGATTCTGGAGCCTGTCATGTCAATAATCAATTTTAACCACCATACCATTCCATGCCTTTCTCTAGTGGTTTGTTTTTTTGCTTTGGTTTGTTTTTATTTTTGTGTGTGTGTTTGTTTTTCTTTTTTTACCTTCCCTGGCTAGAAATAAATTTTCCAGGAACAGACAGGATGCAGAGGAAATTTTGTCTTTTAGACAAGAAAACTAAGTGCCGGGTCAATTAAGTGTGATGTTTAAGAGCACAGAGCAAGGGTAGGCAAGGTCAAGAACAGACCCAAGCCATTAGGTTTGCTTTCTTTCCTAGCTGAAAACAGTTCCTCTCATTGACTAAACACCCATTGAGAACTCGGCTTACCCATTACCTCCTGACTCTCAATCTAAACATTTCCCCAGTGACAGTGGACCTTGTCACCCTGTCATAATTCCCTCTGTTGTCCTTTCAAACAGACACTTTATTTACTGTTGGCTTGTTTGTTCCCAAGTTCCTAGAGTGGGGACTGGGTCATATTCACCACTGTCTCCTTGGTGGCCATCTTCCTGGCTACTTACTTCATAGCTGGGATTTGTTCTGCTGGCTTTTATTGTCAACTTGACACTACCTAGAGTTGTCTAGGAAGAGGGAATCTCATGTAAGGGGCTGCCCAGATCAGATTGGCCTGTAGACATGTCTATGGGAGATTGTCCAGATCAAGGATTGATAGGTGAGTGCCCCGCCTACTGTGTGTGGGGGCGGTGGGGGGCACCATTCCCTAGGCAGTGGGGACTGAGCTGTGTAAGAAAGCAAACTGAGCATGATCCAGAGAGTGAGCCACTCTGCGGCCTTCTTCCATGATTTTCGCTTTGAGTTCCTGCCCTGACGTTCTTCAGTGATGGCCTGTGACCTGGAAGTATAAGCACACCGATCCTTTCCTCTCCACATGGCTCTTGGTCATGATGCTTATCAACAGAAAAGTAAAGTAGAACAATACTCCATGCCACTTGCTGGATAAATGCATTACGCTTCCCTGCTAGCTGGGACTGTTCAATCAGGTCTCTGCAAGCAATAATAGAGTCTCAGATTCTAACTGGGCACTGGGCTTCCCCGATAAAGACTACCTTCACCACAACCCTTCACAGAGAAGTGGAGTCCTGTGATTAAGTTTTGGCAAATATTAGAATTAAAATACAGTTGATTTATGTAGCTTTTGATTTTTTTGTTTTTGTTTTTGTTTTGTTTTGTTTTGTTTTGTTTTTGAGACAGGGTTTCTCTGTGTTGCCCTGGCTGACCTGGAATTCACTCTGTAGACCAGGCTGGCCTTGAACTCAGATATCTGCCTGCTTCTGCCTCCTAAGTACTGGGATTAAAGTCATGCGCCTCCACCACCCGGCAAAACAAATATGTACAAGACTGTGCACACCTTTTTCTCTTTGAGACAGGGTTTTTTTTTGAGACAGGGTTTCTCTGTGTAGTCCTGGCTGTCCTGGAACTCACTCTGTAGACCAGGCTGGCCTCGAACTCAGAAATCTGCCTGCCTCTGCCTCCCAAGTGCTGGGATTAAAGGCGTGCGCCACCACTGCCTGGCTATGTAGCTTTTGAGATGCCTCCGTGAAGGTGGGCTGGAGTTTCTGGTTGCTTCTTGCTCCTTTGCACAGGTTAGAATGCAGATTTGACCAGCTATCCTATATGAGATGAACTAACAGTTCATCAAGGTTAGAAGCCTAAATCGCTGACACAGTGAAATCCCATACCAGCCTCCAGTCGTCAAGTGAGTCTTTGGGAGATAGAATAATAACCAGGTCCTGTTCTTGTCAGTTTGTATTGTCAACCAAGAGTCACCTGGGAAGAGGGCACCTCAGCTGAAGAATTGCCTGGATCAGATTGACCCATGAGGGATTGCCCTGATAGGTGACTGATGTAGGAGGGCCCAGACCACTGTGGGCAGCACCATCCCTAGGCAGGCGGGCCAGTGAGTGAGCCGGTAAGCTGCCTTTCCCAACAGTTTCTGCCGCATGTTCCTCCCTTAAGTTCCTGGTCTGACTTTCCTCTACGATGGAATGTTTCCTTGAAGTGTAAGCTAAAAGGTACCTTGTTTCCCCCCCCCCCCAAGTTGCTTTTAGACTGATTATTTTATCTCAGAAAGAAAGTGCAAATCAGAACGTCCCCTGTGGACTGAATTGCATCCCCTCGAACCTACACTACCTCGAACCGGTGTGATCTTGTTTAGAGATGGAGTCATTATGAGTGTAATTAAGTTAAATGAGATCTCATAGGTGAGTTCAGAACTTAGCTTATTTTTCCTAGTGCTGTAAAGAAAAAAAAAAAAAAAAACTTTGACAAATGCAACTTAAGAGAGAAAAGGCTTGTTCTGGCTTGTAGCCCCAGGGCATAATGTATTATAGTGGGGAAGTCAAGACAGCAGGGAGCTTGATGCAGATTGCATGCACAATCAGGAAGTAGAGAGCCATGAATTCACCTGCTGCTCAGCTCCCCTTTGCTAGTTATATTTATAAACAGATATCCAGGATCCTCGGTTTAGGGGTGGTGCTGGAATCACAGACTGACTATCCTGCTCATCTGGTGACCTCAACTCCACCCTCACGTCTACGCAGCAAGTGTTTTGAGCACTGAACCGTCTCTCTTCTGCCCGGTACTACTCTTAATTTTACTGTGAGTTTAAAATTGCTCTGAGAATGTAAAAGTCTTTTCATTTTAGGGCAGGAGGAAGATGCGAATAGCTTGGACTTTCTGGGATGAAAAGAAGAGGGAGAGAAGAAGTTCAGTTAGGGACACGTGGAAGCTGCATATGATGCCAGTCTTGTAAAGAGAGATGCGGGGTGTTGACTATGCAAATCTTGAGTTCAGGGACAAGCTTCAGCCATGAGCCTAGGAGCTGTTGGTATAAGTGAGCTGGCCAGTTTTATGTCAACTTGGCACAAGCTAGTCTCACTTGAGGAATTCCATCTCTAGGTAATCCTGTAGGGCGTTTTCTTAATTAGTGATTGTTGAGGGAGAATCTAGCTCATTGTGGGTGGAGCCATCCCTTGGCTGGTGGTCTTGAGTTCTATAATAAAAGCAGGCTGAGCAACATGAGGTGCAAGCCGGTACACAGCACACCTCCATGGCCTCTGCATCAGCTCCTACCTCCAGGTTTCTGCCCTACCTGAGTACCTGTCCCAACTTCCTTCAATGATGAACAGGGGTGCGGAAGTGTGAGCCAAATCAATCCTTTCCTCTCCGTTTGCTTTGGATGTGATGTTTCATCACAACCACAGTAACCCTAAGACAATAGGTGATACTTAAACAAAAGATGGATGAGATTCCCAAACAAGTGTAGGTGGGCAGGGAATTGAAGAGGATTGGGGGCCTGAGAGCTGGGGACCTCCAGCAGAAGCAGGTCTGAGACAGAAGATCTGCAAGGGAGACTCAGAAGGTGAGATAAAGTAGCATGCATGAGTCCAGCAGAGAAAGGCGAGTAACAGCAAGGCGAGGACACTGCCTTCTCACTAAGTAACCGGAAGCACCGGAAGCACTGGAAGCACCGGAAGCACCGGAAGCACCGCACTAAGACTGGGGCAAGGAGCTCAGTGATGAATTAAAAGCCTGCGTCAGCTGAGCTGAAAGAGGATACTCACCCAGGCATGGGGCAAGCCCTTCTGGCACTGAGGAGGCTGAGACAGGAGGATCGCAAGTTCCAGGCCAGTCTGGGCTACATTGTGAGTTCAAGGCCAGCCTGGAGTATATAGTAAGACTCTGTCTTAGAAAAAAAAATCTGGAGCTGGAGAGATTGCTCAGTGGTTAGAGCACTGGCTGCTCTTGCAGACGATCCAGGCTCCAGACCCCAGTCCTAGCACCCACATGGTGGCTCACAACCATCTATAACTTCAGTTCCAGGGTATCTGATGCCCTCTTCTGGTCTTCTTGGGCTCCAGACACATACGTGATAGTCGTACATACATGCATGCAGGCAAAACACTCATGACATGAACTAAAAATAAACAAATTGTTGCCAAAAATAAAAACAAAAACAAAAAACCTATAAAATAAAGGATGATATTATTTATATTATTTAAGGGACACTAAATGGGCTGACATCTAAAGTTTCTTGAATTGTGTAAGATTGGATGGCTTTGAGGATGGTCAGGATGACAGAGATATGGTAAAGCAGGTGTCATGGAGCACTGGTGGTAGAATCCCTGTGGCAGATACTCCGGTGCTCATCAAGCTTCATTCAACTTTATGGTAATGTTCCCCCTTTATTATTGTAAAATACATATCATACACAATTTACCACCTTACCTATTTCAAACATGACTTTTAATGGCATCGGATCCTTTCAGAACACAGTCGTCATCACCATCCACCTCTCTCACACTCTTTGTCTTGTAGAACCGAAACTCTAAACATTACACAACCGTTCTCCGTGCCCCCTTCCCCTGTGCCTGGCAACAAGCACTTGACTCTCTGCCTTTATGTTTTGATTGCCCCAAGTGCCTCCCATAAATGGAATTATAGACTCTCTTTTTTATGAGCAGCTTATTTCCCTTAGCATGCTGTCCTCAAAGCACATCAGTGCAGCCCGTGTCTAAATTACCATCATCTCAGAGCTGAGTAATACGCCATTGGGTGGATCCACCGCCATCTGCCCATCTGTCTTTTGTTGATGGGTACCTGGGTGAATTCCTCGTCTTAGCTGTTACTGGCGGAGACCCTGGTAATACTAGTGGACAGACAGCCAAGGCCCCACTTTCAGTTCTGCTGGGTGTCCTCCTGGTGTGGAATGGCTAGGTTGCTGCATTGGGTATGGTTTGACTGTGTCCTCTGGTGTCTCCAGTTCTGAAAGCTTGGCCCCTGGGTGGCAATGTGGAAAAGGGTGGAACCCTTAAGTGAGAGGTGATCAGATGACTGAAGATAATGTCCTTGGAAGGAGCTGATGACTTCTCATGGGACCTTGGTTTGTTCTCTCGGGAGGGTTGTTATAAAATAACAAGGCTGGCCCATTCTCAGCCTCTTGGGATTGCTGTCTCATAAACTCTCCCTTGCACATGAGTTCCATCTGTGACTGAAGAGTCTATATTCGCTCAGGACCCCATCTGCTTTTCACACCATTCAAGGCTCCCCTGGCTCCCCATAGCAGATCCTCTTCCAAGCTAGTCCTCCCTCTGTTTTCATGTGTGTGTGTGTGTGTGAGAGAGAGAGAGAGA
>NW_022196900.1:95444803-95450264 GCF_008632895.1 Mastomys coucha
GAGAGAGAAAGAGAGAGAGAGAGAGAGAGCGAGAGCGCAAAAGCGAGCATGAGTGAATGAGTTTCGTTAGCATTGCTTACAGGAGCACTGGCGCCCTAACAGTGGCTATACTACTGAAAAAAGTCTCTCCCTTCCCCAGCAACCATGAAATGCCTACAGATCCTCAGGGAGGCATGGGGCCTCCTCAGTCCCTCTCCCCTCTGTGACAGGTGCAATCCTGTGCAGATAATCAGAGCTGCTGAGAGTTCAAGGGCACAGTAGTCATGTCATTCCTGGGACACAGTGTTCTACATAGCTCCACCCCTTTCTCCAGCTTTTATATTCTTTCTAAACCCTCTTCTGCAATGTCCTGTGAGCCTTGGAGGGATAGATAGATAAATAGATAAATACATAGAGACAGAGACAGGGACAGAGGTAGATAGATAGATAGATAGATGGATAGATAGATAGATAGATAGAGAGACATAAATAGATGATAGATAGAGATAGACAGATAGATAGACAGACAGACTGAGATAGAGATAGATAGATGTGGCCAGGCAGTGATGGCACATGCCTTTAATCCCAGCACTTGGGAGGCAGAGACAGGCAGATTTCTGAGTTCGAGGCCAGCCTGGTCTACAGAGTGAGTTCCAGGACAGCCAGGGATATACAGAGAAACCCTGTCTCAAAAAACAAGAGAGAGAGAGAGAGAGAGAGAGAGAGAGAGAGAGAGAGAGAGAGAGAGAGAGAGATATGCTTATCTAGATAGATAGATAGAGATAGCTACATACACATAGAGACAGAAATAGATGATAGATAGGTGATAGATAGAGATAGTGGATAGATAGATAGATAGATAGATAGATAGATAGATAGATAGAGACAGACAGACAGACAGATAGATATAGGGATAGGGTAGAGGGAGGGGGATAATGTAGACATAGATGTATATTCCCATTTAGGGTGAAGAGTTGCTCAGGCACTTATTCTCAGCACCATGACCAAGTGCCTACAGTATCTGCCGCCTGACGTAAACGGAAGCACCTCTGACGAGAGCCGATGGCAGCACTAATTTGCAGGGGAAGCACCAGTATTTAGAAGGTAATTCGACAGGTGTGAGCTGCACACTTTGTAAAACAGCCATAGCAGCTTCCTCACTAGAGCCTACAATTTCTCCAGGCTTTCGATGGGTTTATGACATTGGATGAGATTCCCATCCCCAAACCCCCAGTAGGCCTCAAGTCCAATCAGAAAGCAGTTGCTTGCCCACCTTAATAACCATGCCGATACTGCTCGAGTGGCTACATCTAGCCTAGCACATTGGTACCGTGGCTCCCAGATTCCACAGTGCAGTAAGACTGCTAATGACTTTTGTCCCCTGAACAGCACCTTCCAGCATCAAGAGAGCTAACCAGTAGAAAACAGGCTTCTCAGCCTAGCATATTTGGTGAACCCCAAGCCCATGAGAGACTCAAACCAACCAACCAACAAACAAACCCAACTCGTGCCTGATACAGTAAACCCAGCCAAGCTCTTGTGGCTGGAAAGGTCATAGACCCTAGAGAAAAATCTACTATAGCCATTCTCCTAAGTAAACATAGGTTCTGACTGTATTCTAAATAATTATCCTTATATCCACAGATTAAAAAAAAAAAAAGTGTGCAGCTCACACCTGTCGAATTACCTTCTAAATTCTTGTGCTGCCTCTGCAAGTTAGTGCTGCCGTCAGCTCTCCTCAGAGGTGCTTCTGTTTACGTCAGGCGGCAGATACTGGTCACGGTGCTGAGAACATGTGTCTGAACAACACTTCTTCCTAAATGGGAATATACATCTATGTCTCTGTTACCTCCTCTCCCTCTCCCTTATCCCAATATCTGTTGTTGTGGTAAATCTCCAACCGAAATATGCCCCAGCAATGAAAACACAACTCAGTTCATAGGAACACAAGCTATGCGGCTAGAGTGGGCAGATCTACAACTTCCCTACCATCTTCCCCATCTATGAGATCCCTTAGAAGTTGCAGGTTCTCCAGACTTTGTGCTTCTGCTCCACTTTCCTTCCATCTCTTCCTCTGTCGTCCTCTCTCTCTCTCTCTCTCTCTCTCTCTCTCTCTCTCTCTCTCTCTCTCTCTCTCTCTCTCTCTCCCCTTCTCTCCCACAACCTTCAGCTCCAACTTCCCCTCTTCTCTGCCCAATCACCAGCTCTAGCCTTTATTTTTTTCAGTTAAGGTGGGGAGAAGATTGACAGGAAATCACCTGAGTGCTGACTCATTTCTCATTCACAGCCCCTCACAGGAGAATTAACATCAAATATAATTAGCCGCAGGGCTATCCGCCACAAGTGTAGCTCTCACCCATTGTCCAGCACCCTCTTTTTTTTTTTTTGCAGCAGATGGAGATGAATGTCAATATCCACAGCAGGCCACAACGCAGAGAATAATGGTACCAGCTCCAGTTGACAACGCGACTCCTACACATAAAGTTGAGAGCACATAATGGAAGAAGGAACGGGAAGATAGTACAAGGCACAGGGCCGAGATACCTACAGCCTGATAGAGGCTTCTTGACATGACAGGGATGCTGCAGCGTGAAATCTCAGCAATACAGTCACCTACATAAGACCTGTGCTATGAACACACTAGTCAACAAGTCACAGAGGATGTAGAAAAACATCTCGGAGTCCCAACCCTAAAAAAAACAAACAAAAACAAAAAACAAAAAACCTATAGCTATTGGTAGCTGTGGAGAGAGAGAATCGGTTTTCTCTGGGGAGAAGCTCCCCAGTACATTACCCAGTTCCACTTAGCCAGCCCTATCCCACATGTACGCAAAAGTAACACTAAATAGATTTGGTAGGTTATATGTGTTTGTGTGTAAAATATTAGTAATTATAGGAGTTGTGGGGGGGAGAGGCAGGAGTGGAAATGATGTAAATACGGTATGTGTGTGTGTGCTTGTGCGTGTGCGTGTGTGTGTGTGTGTGTGTGTGTGTGTGTGTGTGTGTGTGTATGGTGTCTATAATAAAACAACCTGGGGAGGAAAGCTTAGAGATCACACTGCATCAGCAGGGGAAGCCAGACTGGCAGGCGCTCAAGGCAGGAACTGAAGCAGAGACTGTGGCAGAGTCACTTTTATGGGCTTGCTCCCTTTGGCTCACACTGCTACTTTTCTTACATAATCACGCCCAACTGCCTAGGGATGCCACCTCCCACAAAGGACTGGGCCCTTCCACATCAATTAACAATCACTACAGTGCCCACAGGCATGCCCAGGGGCCAGTCTAGCGGAGGCAATTCCTCCGTTGAGGTTCCCTCTTCCCAAGTGACTCTTCTTGGTGTCTGGTTGACATAAATCAGTCAGCACACTTCCTGCATAGTATTGATTGAAGAATGACCCCTGAGGTTCTCCTTTGTCCTCCATATGCACACACTCAAGAAGACACGTGTAGCCAGACAGTCAGTGGTGGCGCACGCTTTTAATCCCAGCACTTGGGAGGCAGAGGCAGACAGATCTCTGAGTTCGAGGCCAGTCTGGTCTACAGAGTGAGTTCCAGGGTAGCCAGGGCTATACAGAGGAACCCTGTCTCAAAGAAAAAAAAAAAGTATGAAGATACGTGTAGTCACATGAACATGAGCATACACGAGCAAAAGAACTCCTTTCAGATAAGGAAACTGAGGGCAGGAGCAAGGACCATGCACGGCCACCTGGAAGAACCTCCACCAGGAGGCAAGGGTTCAGCCCTCAGAGCGTTGGCTCAGTGGTAAAGCACTCTGGACTGTGTCCCAGGTGCCATTCCATTTGTGAGCTCTGTAATCTGACTTAATCTCCCTGGCACCCAGTTTTCTCACGTGCAAAGCAGAAATTATATTTACTTCTTAGGCGTGTTGCAGATGACTAGACTAAAGACAGCATTTTCCCAGTGTTAGCTCTCGAGAGGCACGTGGTCAAAACAAACCACACTCCCTCTGGAATTGTGCACGCAAACCAAAAAGGGTTCCCAGTCTTTGTGAGCTACCATAGCTTGGGTTGAATTTCTCAACTCTTAGAACCAAAAAGAATTTGAAACAGAAACATCATTTTTATCTCCATTAAGAAGACGAAAGCTAAGTACTGGTGGCACACGCCTTTGATGCCAGCTCTTGGGGGGCACAGGCAGGCAGATTTCTGTGAGTTCAAGGGCAGCCAGAGCTGTTACACAGAAAGACCCTGTCTCAAACGAATGAGAGAGAGAGAGATAGACAGAGAGAGAGAGAGAGAGAGAGAGAGAGAGAGAGAGAGAGAGAGAGACAGAAAGAGAGAGAGGGAGGGAGAGAGAGGGAGAGAGAGAGGAGGAGGGGAGAGGGGAGGAGAAGGGGGAGGGGAGAGAGAGAACTATAACTCAGAGAGGTTAAACTGCTTACCCAAGGATGCGCAGCTTGAGTTGGAACATAGGGTCTATCTGACCTACTCTGAAAAGCAACCGTTACACATTTCACTCAAAACCCATGGGCTCCCAACCCTGGCTATTCACTAATCAAATGTTCTTTCCCTTTTTTGGGGGGGGGGGGAAGGCGGAGATGTTCCATGAAATCAAGACCTAACATTCGGAGAGAAAAGAGGGGGTGGCCAGGCAGCCTCCTGGGTTCAAGCTGAACACCCTGGAGAACGAGTTAATGGGTCACAAACTGTGCTTGGGAGGGTTAATTTCACATGGTCCAGTGAACCACATCCCCATCTCGGCTTCCTGGAATGTGTGTAGGAACAGGCGGAGAAATGTTCTCACTGAGATAAGTACACACGGGCTCCAGCCTTCCATGTCCAGGACAGTGTGTGTGAACGGAAGAAGGTGGGTGCGCCTTCCCCTCCCGGGGCTTTAGCAATAGGATGCCAAGCAGTGCCCACTCTCCCTGCCGCCGCCTCTGTCTTCTGGCCTATATTTGCCAACTTTTACTTTAACTGTCTTTCTTTCTTTCTTTCTTTCTTTCTTTCTTTCTTTCTTTCTTTTTTCTTTCTTTCTTTCTCTCCATAATCAGAAAGCACTGGAATTCCTCACAAGAAATGTGTACCAATAAAATACAAATACAAAAGTCAAATACTGCCCACCAAGACTGGGTAGATCAGACACTGGAGTAAGAGGTACAGCTGAGGGACTGGGGCCGTGTGTCACACAGGTTGTATTTTACTGTTGACATGACTGAGCTTCCTGGTGGCCAAAGCAAAAGTGGGAAGCAGGCAACTGGAGAGTTCAGAGTATCTGAGTAGCCTTCTGATAGCCAAGCTTGATCCAGTAACATTTCCCAAACTATGTCTCAGACCCAGAGTGAACACTGTGAACATGATTTGTAAGCTTGGCCTCATGGGGGCTACCAGTGATCTCAGCACAGGAGGGCAGGAAGATCCAGGTGTGAGACCAGCCTGGACCAGACAGTCTGTAAAAAGAAAAAGGGAGACGGGATGATAGGAGGGGAGGAGAGGGAGAAAGAGATGGAGAAGGGAGAAGA
>NW_022196900.1:95450557-95471292 GCF_008632895.1 Mastomys coucha
GGGGGAGGGAAGAGAAAACAAGGGCCCAGAAGAGGAGGAGGAGGAGCGGGAGGCGGGGAGGAGGAGGGGAGGAGGAGGTGGAAGAGGGGAGGAGAATATTGTATAAAAATAGGTTTCTGAGGGGCTAAAGAGATGGCTCAGCAGTTAAGAGCACTGACTGCTCTTCCAGAGGTCCTGAGTTCAATTCCCAGAAACCACATGGTGGTTCACAACCATCTGTAATGGGATCTGACGTCTTCTTCTCATGTGTCTGAAGACAGCAACAGTGTACCCATATACATACAATAAATAAGTAGATTTTTTTCAAAGGAGGGGTGGGTCCTGTGGAATGGGGAAATGGCTTCATAGTTAAGAACACTGGCTGCTCTTGGAGAGGACTCAGGTTTGATTCCCAGCACGCACGCGGCAGCTCACAACCGTCTGTAACTCCACGTCCAGGGGATTCCATGTCTTCTGAGCTCTGCAGGCACAGACATGGATGCTGGCCGAAGCAATCACATATAAAACGTGAAAGAAATAAGTCTTTAAAAGACAAGGCTTCTGAGACTGGAAAGGTAGTTCAATGATGGAACAAGTCCCTAGATTTGGTTCCCAGCACTAGGGTCGGGGTTTGGGGTGAATGCCACAGTAATTCTCTAATTCTGTTAGTCCTGATTTTATCGTCAGTGGCAAAAGTCGGGATTAACAGAGTCAGGTCTGTTTGTTTAGTTTTTACTGTCGCTGAGTTCTAAAAGCACAGAAGCAGAGAATTTCAGGACAAAAAAATATGAGAGAAGACCACAGGTGGCCAGACACCAAGAAGCATGTGTGCACGTGCGTGCATGTGTAGCTGGTTCTGTGGAAGGCCTAATATGACCGTTGCTATCTCAAATGCTTTCCCACAGGACCTGAAGCTCAGGTGGAAGTATCTTGGCTAGGCGACCTCGGCACAGTGACTTCCAGGGAAGTTCCCTTTGACTGCTGGCTCTTGGTTTACACTTGCTTTGAAGCAAAACCAGAACATTCTACCTCATTGTCCGTACCACCCTCGGACGGTGAGAAGCCTCGGGATGCAAGAGTCTGTGGCTCCAAGCAAAAAACCACAAGCTTTGCTGAAAATTGATGTTTGTATCTGTACAGCAATAAAACAAACAAACAAGAATTTGACTTGGAGCTCTGGAAAGACTAACACCACAGCAAGCACACAGCGTCACATGGCAGAAGGCGAAATCCAAATGTGTGGGGCGTGGTCAGGCTTCAGGGACCCTCAGCCCTCCCTGTGGGGTAGACTGACTTCAGGCCCTGTCCAAACTCTGCCAGCATCACTTCTCTTTCAGAGAAGCTCTAGCTGATCACCTCTGGTCTTCTCGATTCCCTGGGAGAGACTCCAGTTACACCCGGATCAGTCACCAGAGCACCCTGGTTCCCCGAGCCTCCTCTGGACGGGTTCTAATGAAGATGGAGGACTTCTGGATTTTCCGAAGTGTTATTGTCCACTTTCTATCAAATCAAGCTTTGGTGAGGTTGAAAGTCTAGCCAGACCTCACCCAGTAAATCGACAGGAGTCAGACTTCCAACTAGGAAGTTGGTGCCAACAATCTTTAAGTCAAACAGCTTCCGTGAAACAAAATTGTGAATCCCACACCTATAACCACAGCACTGGAAGGGGGAGGCAGGGGGACTGCACTCAAGGCTGGCCTACATGGGGAGGACCTGTATCAAGAACAGAGGAAGGAAGGAAGAGGGTTTCTTCACACTGTCTTAATCATCTGGCTTGACTTGCAAACAACTTTGCCCGCTCTCTCTGTCTCTGTCTGTCTGTCTGCCTGTCTCTCTGTCTGTCTCTCTGTCTGTCTGTCTCTGTCTCTGTCTGTCTGTCTGCCTGCCTGCCTGTCTGTCTGTCTCTCTCTGTCTCTGTCTGTCTGTCTCTCTCAATAGATGTGTCTCAGGGGCAGTAGTAAAAGGAATAGTTACATATTTATTTATTTATTTATTATTTATTTTTATTGGACACAGTGTCTCACTCTACAGCCCACACTGGCCTGGAACTCAGTATCGAACCCAGCTATCCTCCATAATGTTAAGCCCTTGTGTTCATGCTCTTGTGTTAATCCTTCTGCCTCAGTATTTGGAGTGCTGGGATTGCAGGCATGAGTCACCACTCCCAGCTCATATTCTCTAATGTATCTTTGATTTCATCTTTAGCATGGAGAGATCCATGCTGCGGAAGCTCTCTGCCTCTAACCCACATCTTCAGGCTGTCACAGTTACAAAGGGTTGCTTTTCGGACAGGAACCCCAAGAACCTTGGCTCCATCACATTTCCGTCCTCCCCACTGTCTTCCTTCCTTCATGCACCTTCCCCGCCCCCATGTGTGCTCACCTGAAGTCTAAGGACAACTTTGGGGAGTTGATTCTCTCCTTCTATCTTGCTGAGGCCGGGTCCTTCTTTCTGTTTCTATCTCTGAAGCTTGGAACTGAAGCCTAGCTGGCCCTTGGGCTTCTGGATGGTTCTCCTGCTGCCACCATCTCAGGATGGGGTGAGGGAATTGCAGATGAATGCACACCAATGAACCGGTGATTTACGTGGGTTCTGAGGATCAAACTTGGGTCATTGGGCTTGCGTGGCAAATCCTTTTACCCACTGGACTATCTCTCTGCCTCCCTTCATATTCTGAGACAGGGTCTCAGGTATCCCATCTGGCCATGAACTCACTGCGTAGTCCAGGATGGCCTTGAACTCCTGACTCTCCAGTCTCTGCTGGGATTACAGGTGTGTGTCACCATGCCCCCACCATGCCTGGTTTGTGCAGCACTGGGGATTGACCCAGGGTTTCTTGAATGGTAGGCAAACACTCTATCAACTGAGCTACAACCCCAGACCCCTCCTTTAGTGACCCTTTAATGATCTGACTTCCCATGGGTGGGGGAGGTGACAGAGAAGACACTGGCCATCTCAAGTCCCTCTGGTGGCCCTCTGATTTTTAAAAATTTTATAATATATTTATTGTATAATAAATGGATGTGGCTGAACAAGTTTCTCTTTCCCCCCTCTCTCCTCCCCAACCCTCCTAGATCTAGTGAACGGAAAGGAACATTACATAAGACAGGAGAAGCCAGTGTCTTAAAGTGACACACTCTGTCACCCTGGGCTGTGTATGTGCTAGCTTATGGATTCTCACCCACTCAGAGAGCCAAGGTTGCTTTTTCCCCAGCCAATAGGGTATTATCCAGATGTTTCTCAATTGCAGGAAACAGAAATCCAATTTGACTTGACTTACTGTCAACTGGGAGGCTAGGTACAGTCCAGGCACACAAGGTCCTGGTTTTGAGCCCCAGCACAAAGAAAAAGAAAACTAAGTATCATAAATTAAAGACACATGAGGTCCTGGTTTTGAGCCCCAGCACGAAGAAAAAGAAAACTAAGTTTCATAAATTAATATAATTGAAAAAGCTACACATAAATTCTCTAGCACCAGACATAGCTGGATCCAGGTGCTAAACAGAATGTCTTGCCCTTATTTCTGGGCAAATTCTTTGAACACTCTGGCCTTGTATCCTCTTACAGGGTTTTATCCTTAAGCTTGGAAACCGAGGAGAGAGCCACCCCCCAACACACACACAAGTTCCAATAGGAGTCCCAGAATCCAATCTCATTGGCTTTGCTTAGACTACATGCTAGGCCAGAACCAATCATTTCAGCCAGCCACATGGAATATGCTAACTGGTCCTTAAATCTCACGGCATTAGCCAGTCTCCACTCTGAATCCCATGATGTGTCCCCCCATCCTGTCCCCGTACCCCTACCCCTCCACCTCCCAACATACCCCACACACACCTCGTGTCCTCCACAGACTATAAAAGAGGGCTGTGGGGCAGCAGTGGTCACCCAAAGTGAAGACAGACCACTGTCAGAAAGGTGAAAACATACTGGGCACAGACACCCAGGGTGAGCCAAGGAGCCTATAACCTGGTAGAAACCGGGATAGAAAGAAATCCCTGCTGACTCAGCCTAGGGCAGAAAGAATGGAAATCGGGGCTGGGATCCAGAGTTCTCCAGAGGACCCTGAGGGGGAGACAGAGCAAGAACCGGCAGCCTCTGACTGCTGGGGGCTCCACACACAGAGGCTGAACCTGCCACAGGCATAGCCCTCCCTCAGGGTGGAGGGGAGAGCTTAATCCAAAAGGCTTGACACCCGTAGTCGATGACAAGCAATCTCTGGATTCACTGTGGCGCTGTCTGTTGTTGTTGTGGTTTTTGTTTGTTGTTGTGGTTTGTTTTGAGGGAAAGAACATCCATCCCAGATCTCTCATTCTAGGCATGCTGAGGGGGACAGAATTTCGCAACTACCACGCTGTGTCCTATCTGCCATCCCACGTGAGTCCTACCAGCACAAGCCAGCTGCCCAGGGGCCAATAGAATCTGCAAGGATTGGCATGGCTGAGTTCCACAAGACTGGGAACCAGACCTTGGACACAGTAAGATCCTGCCCCTGTGGTAGGCCCCTCGGCAGGCAGCCAACAAGCCAACACCCTGCCCCTGTGCCCAGATCTTCCTTACAGAGCTGGGATTCCAGGAGACCACAGGTGAGGACCCAGGCCAGAGAGCTGGCTCTGAGAAGACCCAAATAAAAGCAGATTATGCTCAGGCCTCTGTGCCTAGAGCCAGGTGCCTGTTCTTAGAGAGTCTATTCTCGTGGTGCCCTGACAGGATAGATAAATACCTGAGAACCAGAAGCTGCTAATCCAGCTGTCAGGATGATAAGAAACTGAACTGGCCAACGGGCACTTTGATAGTTTTGGTTTTCTTTTTTCTTTTCTTTCTTTTTCTTTCTTTCTTTTTTTTTGTTTTTGTTTTTGTTTGGTTTGGTTTTTTTTTGTTTTTGTTTTTTTGTTTTTTCGTTTTTTTGTTTTTCAAGACAGGATTCTTTGTGTAGCCCTGGCTGTCCTGGAACTCACTCTGTAGACCAGGCTGGCCTCGAACTCAGAAATCTGCCTGCCTCTGCCTCCCAAGTGCTGGGATTAAAGGTATGTGCCACTACTGCCTGGTGACAGTTTTGGTTTTCTGCTCAGACTTTCCTGTTCCAAACACCCTGCCCAACATATCTCTCTTTTTATCCTAATGCGACCCATGTTGCCCATGTTTTCAAGGCACAAACACTCTCTTCTGCATTGATTCTGAAATCTAGAAGGTCTGGTATAGCCCTGGCTGTCCTGGAACTCACTCTGTAGATGAGGCTGGCCTCAAACTCAGAAATCCACCTGCCTCTGCCTCCCAAGTGCTGGGATCAAAGGCGTGCGCCACCACTGCCTGGCTTGGAGCCTTTCTCAAAGGGATGTTTCACAGTCACCCTCATCAGGACCACAGCGATGTTGGTGAACTTTACAGCTACTTAGACCCCATCGAGGCCTAATACAACTACCTCTCTGTGCCCCCAAAGTCTGATATTTTACCTTTTTAAAGGCTGGTGAGATGTCTCTTCAAGTATGCCAATGATCCTGATGACCCGAGTTCTATCTCCAGGACCCTCATAGTGAAATAAAAGAACTGACTCTTCAAGTCCTTCGACCTCCACATGTATACCATGTATACATGTGTCACATGTATACACCAGCACACACAGAGAATAAATGTAATTTTTAAAAGGTTGTAGGGAGTCCGCTTATCTCCCCATGTCAGGGGCCTTGATTGGCCAGGGGTGGCAGTGGGGGTGGGCGTTGGGGGTGTCACTGGTGCACTCCAGAGCTTAGTAGGGACATTTGTCATCATAGCGTCTCCATTGGTTGTCATGTAGACACTCACCAGGCATGGCCCCAACAGGAAAGTCCTGATTCATGAGACTCCACCCACTTTGGCCCTTCTATCAGGTAATTCAAAGTCTCCAGGTCTCCAAGTTACTGATTAACCCTGGGTTTCGAGTAAAGAAATAATAATAACTGAAGGGCCAACGTAAGTGGAGAAACAAGCTGGGCAACCAGGAGAGCAAGATGCCAGACATCCGCTGTCAGCAGGTACCCACGGAGAGCAGAAAGGAGACTGGAAGCGTCCCCATGAGGCCAGAACCCACGCAAGTCCTGGCAGCTCCTGTGGACACCCCATGCGGATGCCCCTGCGCAGACCAGCTTCATCCCTCCACCTCGGTACCCAGAATGTCCTGCACTGAGGCACCACAGCCTATCTCAGCGGGTGCCACCACCACAAGCAGCATCATTGCCCTGGGGCCCACTGGTCGTCTCAGTATCTCTGTGGAGGGCGACCTGGAGTGCTTGGTGTGCCGAGAGCCCTACAACTGTGCCCGGTCCCCCAAGCTGCTTAGCTGTCAGCACACCTTCTGCGCCGTATGCCTGAAGCTTCTGCTGTACGTGCAGGAAGACACCTGGTCCATCCTCTGTCCGCTGTGCCGAAAGGTCACTGCTGTCCCTGGAGGCCTCATCTGCAGTCTGCGAGACCAGGAGGCAGTGGTGGGGCGTCTGGCCCTGCCATGCCCAGAGGTGCGCCTATGTCCCCAGAGACTAGTGGGTTCTGCGGCTTCAGCAGCTCGGCCAGCCAACTGGACAGGAGAAGAAGAACCGGACGTAGTGAGTGTCAACCGTGTAGCTGCCCGGCGCCTGGCAGTACACTTGCTCTTGTTGGCTCTTGTCATTGTCCTTATCCTGCCTTTCATCTACCCCGGCGTCATTCGGTGGGTGCTGGCCTTTGTCATTGCCCTGGCGCTCCTGATGTCCACCCTATTCTGCTGTCACCCCCAGAGCCAGAGCAGCCACTGGCCTTGCTCCAGGACTCTGTTCTGCAGAGAGCAAAAACAAACCCAGATCACTTCTATTGCCTGAGAGCTCTGGATCCTCACAGGCCCAGCGCTGCCAAGGTTCTCTCCTCCCCCAGACCTCACCGTCTGCACGGGTAAGGGGCCAGAAGCCTCCTTTCAAAATCACATTCGAACTGGACTTGCATGTCAAAGCCAGCCTGGCCATGTTGGACCAAGGACTCCGTGTTGGAACAATGGGGTGGCACCTGTCTGCCCTTGTGTAGTATAGGAAGGAAAGGGGGGAACGGGAGGAGACATACCCCGTGAATGAGTGACTCAAGGGTGGTGAGGTCCTTACCCCTCTTCCTGAACTTCTGGGTTTTGTGTATATCACTCTGTGGACATATTGGGACATTGACCTTACTACAAAGCAAATAGAACCAGATCTCTTTTGTAATCCATGTAGCTGGCTTCATTTTTTTTTTTCCTTTAATCTGGGTTTTGATGCTTTGTGTGCTGGGAAGTTTGTGGCCATCTCTAGCCATTGTCCATTTTCCCTCCTGGGACGCCAGAGCCCATGGGAACACCGCTGGGCTTTCTCCAGGGTTGCTGGCTACACCCATCCCAAACCTCCAAGCCAAAAGTCTCCTTATGGTTTCCCACTGGGTCTACCCCAGGGTGGAGTACACATGGAATTGGAATTGTAAAGTGGGGAGGGGGGCATCAGAGGTTCAGAAGACAGAGATGGGGAAGTGTGGAGAGAGTGGGTCCAGGAGACCCTGGGCTCTATGCTGAGGTCACCAGTTGTGTACCATGAGGGCTTGACTCAGAGAATCTCAGGGTTATAAGGAGGGATACACACACACACACACACACACACACACACACACACACACACACAGTGGACCCAGCTCTCCATCAGATTCCCAGATCCACATGACAGAACGAAAGCGTTCCAGATGGTGCCTCCCTTCTTATCACATCTACAGTCCTATTTGCTCCTTTGTCATAAAGATAAAACATCTCGTAAATGCAACGGTCCTCGGTGATGCCACCCCACCTCCGCCTCAGAGCAACAGTCACTAGAAAGGTCTGTGGGTCATCTCTTCAGGACCACTTGGGCTTCTTTTTTCATGCAGGGGAGCATCCACCCTCAGACATGAGCTCTGGGGGGTTCCAGGATCAGGGGTCAGACAAGGAGGAGGTGGGAGAGCAAGGAGCCCAGCATGGGAGCTGGAAGCTCGTCTTGGAAAGGCCCTGTGATCAGACTTAAAACTCGGAACCCCACGGGTGAGACTCCCCAGCCTCATGCACTGTCCTCTCCCGTTCACCGTTTCCTGCAGTAGGGGAATAACAGGAGGGCACAGTTCATGGTGACAGGACCTTTGTCAGGAGAGATGAGAGGACTCTGCCACTGGCTCCCTGGGTGCCTGGCCCTGGTCAGTGGTCACATGCTGTTGAGCAAAGTCTTTGGTTCTCTGCTTCCCTTTCCCCAGACTGAGTTAAGTCCTGACTCAGTTAGTCCTAAGATGACCTGGATGTCCCAACTGCTTGGGGCCTGGCTTGAGCCCTTTCCCAGAGGGTGAACAGATGGCGTCTCTCCCACTGGCCTTGGGTGTGTGAAGTTTGGGATGTCTGCCAGTTAGACAGCAAAAGAATGTTGTCTCCCCACCTACTCCTCCAAGGCCCATTCTACTTCCTGGAGACAAAAATCCACCCCCAAGTCTCCAGTCGGTCAAGGAAATACTTTGTTACCATTTGGTGGGAATGTGTTTGTCCAGTACTCACAAGACAGGCAGGCGTTTCCCTAACGGACAATTTATGGCCTTCTGACAACCTTGTGGTGCTTGAACCGCTGGGTTCCCTTGAGTGGAGAGGAAGACACTGAGATCAGACACCGGCTTGAGGTTGCATAGCCAGGCTGTGACAGAGATATTAGGAATTAGTCCAGAGTTTTGTCTCAGTGCAATGCTTTCTTTGTAAACAGAATGAACCTAAAAACTGATCGCTGTCTATGGGCTTGGGAAAAATGTCATAGAAATTATGAGATAAACTATAGGATTCAGAGATGACTAGGTTTCAGAAGGAAGATAAAAAGTAGGCTGGGCTTGCTGACTAACGAACACCCTCCAGTCTCCCCTGCTCGGAACCCCACGGGTGAGAGCACTGGCGTCCCAGGCTTGAAGAATGTCCTCATTTGATCAAATGACTACTATCCTGTGCCTTCGCTTAGGACCTAGATACACAAAGCCCTTATCGTCCTTCTTAGCTTAGGGTGGGTCCCAGCCAAGGCATCTTTGTGGTCTCTGGGCACACTATTGTCCCTTTGAAGCTGACCTGGTCCTAACCATCTTCTGGAACTTCAAAGCTTGGGGACAAGAGTTCAGGCAAGGTCACTGCTGCCCCGGAGTGGGCAGAGAAGTCAGGCAGTGCTCCAGGGGGATGTGAGTGGAAGGGACGAGTCAAGAGGCCTCGGGCTAGGGGCCAAACTCTGGCCCACACTCAAGGAAGTTACAGAATGTGTCTGAGCCTTCGTTCGTCCCCTTGGAAATGAGAGGGTGGCTCTAGGTTCATGGAGAGACCCTGCCTTGAAGGGAAAGGTGGAGAGTGACAGAGCAGGACACCTGATGTCCTCCCCTGACCTAAAAAGAGGAACAGAGCTATACTTCCACAGTGTCATGCTCATTCAAGACCCTGGGGCCAACCTCTAATAAAGACAAGAGGACCCTTGACATCCGTCCCGTAATCTGATACGCTTTTAATGTCTGAGACGCATATCCTGGTGATATAAAATACATTTTTAGCTAGTACACGACCACCTGTTAAAAGGTCTTGAATTGCTCAGGGAGAACACCGTCCTCACTTTTTTCTGTAGAGGCCGTTTGCTGACCCCAGGCTCTGAAAGCAGGCCCAGCAGGGACGAACACTCCTTTATGGATATCGAGGGAAGGAACCTGCCGGCCACGGCTCTGCCACTGAGCTGTGGCTTTCCTCGCCTTTTTATTTTTGAGACGTGGTCTCCGTAAATTACCTAGAATGACCTTTGACTCACTCTCACTGTCAAGTCCCAGACGGCTTCAACCCTGCCATCCCCCTGCCTCAACCTTGGCACCATAATGCAACAAGTAGCTGTGGTTTCAGTGCTCTACCATCCGGCCCTGATCATCTTTTTAAACAAATGCAAAACAGGGCTTAGCTCAAAGGCAACTGGCCACTACACTAAGGACTCAGTCTGTCACTTGTTTGGCAAACGTGTGTGTGACCAGGGCTTTGGAGCGACCGAGGGACGGGAGAGTTTCAGAAACAGTGCAGAGCCCTCAGCAAAACTTCATGTGCCCTTTGCCCTGCTTTCCAATCTTAACACTGATACATTGGTCAAGATTTTAAAAATCAATATTGATATGTGGCTAAGGACTAAAGCAGAGGTTCCACTGCGCAGTGTCCTCCCTATGTCTATACTGTTCCCAAGCCCCACCTAAGGGACCACTTTGTATTGAGTGTGTCTTCTTTTCTAAAACTATTTTCCATATTGATTTCCTTTATCTATTGTTATTCCTTTCTCCATTAATGAATGATCCCTTTTTTAAAAAATTTCAGAGTTACACTTATTTTTTTATATCTAAATTTTTTTTATATCTAAATCAGCGTATGCTGAAATTAGAAATGGCAGCTGTCTCACACCTGAAAGGCTGAGGCTGGCTACTTCAGCCCAGAACCACTTCTTAATTGGTGGTGTCCGGCCACTCCAGTCCTCTGTTCTTCATAGCCAACAATAGGACCTTTTAAAATTCTGTGGGATTTGCGGGGGGGGGGGGCTGCCACCTTGATAAGGTCATTTCCCCACCTTAGTGATGCCCAGATTCTCAGCTAGAAGCCTTCTACCCTCCACAACTGTACTTTTTGACCTACAATAACCCCCTTGTTGTTCTAGGTCCTGATTGGCCGATAGGGAGATCAGGTGATGGAGGCCCCACAGCGTTCCGGTAGGATTCTGAGTCACAGGCTCCCGGCTGGAATGCCGCACGTCTGACCTGTCTGCTCCCGTACTTTTTCCACTTACAACTCCAACCTATCTTCTCCAGGAGAAAGAGCAATGACGTTAGAGGTCATGGTGACTCATATTCAGCCCTGACCAGGATGGCCGCCTACCTCCTCACCTGTAGACTAAGTGTGATGAAAACTCACAGGATGCCAGGGCAACTAGAGCCCTCTCCTAAATGAGCAGAGCAGCTGATGAGGCATGGGAGACCTCCCATTCCTGGAGCCTTTAAGTTCTAGTGTGGGATACCCAGATTGTAAATTGGCAGACAGGAAAACAATCAACTTCGCAGTGTTAAGTACTACGATTAAAATATGGGCCCGAAGGCCTGGTGTGCTAATCCATAGCCTTGGGACAGAACCTGGCACATAGTAGGTGCTCAGCAAATATTTGTCCAACGGCTAGAGTTGAGTGGGTGGCTAGTCTCACAGGAATGGAACCCCAAAACGGAGGCCCTCGAGACGTTAGGGCTGCGGGTGCAAGGACTGGCGAACTTTAGAGAAAGTGAAAGAAAGATCAGAAGGCGTGGATGTTGCAAACATCCCCGAACAGTGTGCACAGGACGGGGAGGCTGCTTCTGGGACAGGCTCTTGCCACGTGTGGCGGCAAAATTTGGAAGCTTCCCCTTCAAGTGCCTGCTCCTACTCCCCTCTAGCCAGCCGAGCCCCTGGCGAACACTCTCTGCAGAGCCTCCCCCGCCCCGGCTTCCCGGGTGGGCGCAGATCTGCGGGTCCCGTCCCAGGCCAGCACCCGGGCGATAGCTTTGGTGGCTTAGGTGGCGGTGCGCCCAGCCCAGCCCGGAAGGCCGGGGCCCTAGGGCTGCGCAGGCGGGACCGGCCCAGGCCGGTGTGGGGCGGCTGGGCCAGGGCGAGGACGGTCGGGGAGCGCCGGGGCGGGAGCGGCGGGACGGCCAGGATCCCGATCGTCGTCCCATCCGTCGCTGCTCCCTCCAGGTAAGTCTGCGGGGAGCCCCGATCGTCCCCACGCCGCCGCCGCCCCTGCGCGTCCGGACCCGGAAGTGCTCCCAGGACTGGAGCTGGGTGGCTGGAGGGGAAACTGATCCCTGCGAGCATGCGGGCGGCCTCGGCCTGCCGGCATAGCCCGGGCCACCGAACCCTCCTCTGAAAGTTGAGACGCTGGGTTGGGAGGGAAGAAAAGACCTTGCCCAAGGTCACGCAGGGTCACTGGGCGCTCCCTGCGTGCTGGAAGCTCCAGGCACCCGCTCCCACCCTCCGGGTCTCCAAACTCAATTCCCCGAGGCCTGGGAAGCCCCAGAGTCCGGGAAAGGCCCGGCCCCTTCCTGCTGTGACAGGGGCGTGGCTTCTCGCCCCGCTGCGGGTATTTACCCAGTAGGGGACATTTCCCTTTACTAAAGTGGGAACGGATTTTCATGTCCGGGAAAACTGAGTCTGGGAACCATGGGGTGACTTTGGCCAGGACCAGGCGGTCAGAGCAAAGAGGATGACAAGAGTGAGCTGACTTCAAGTTTGGCCCAGTGTTAGGTTCAAAGTTGGCCTCCACGATGTCCTTGTCCTTCCCAGGGGTGACCTAGAGTAGAAGCTGGGGGGTTGGGGGGAAGGGCTGGCTAAATCTGCAGGGCTTGATCCTGAGGCCACTGCTGCCTTGAAGTAGGAGGGGACACACCACCTGCAAGGCTTCCCAGGCCTCCGCTCACTGTGTGTTTATTGAGCATCTGCTATGTGTCCTGTGTACACTGCTTAGGCTCTGAAGACCCAGTGGTGAAGACTCCTCAGGGTGTATCAGCTGGGCAGAGAGACAAGGCCACCGAAACCCCCAAGTCCCCAGTATGTGGAGAAGTCAGGAGGGAACGCAGGGCCCCATCCTCATTAGAATAGTACCAACCCCCCCCCCCCGAACCTCTGGGCCTCACTGAAGTGTGTCTTCCAGCCTCAGTGTCCCCAAATATCTGAGTAGAGGTCAGTGAGTAGAGTCCCCTGGACTTAAAAGATGCCCGCTAGGACCTTAGGAGCCCAGCGAAGCCTGGTACTGCCACTTCCTCTCTGTGTCACCTTGGGTGTCGCCCTAGGCCTCCATTTCCTTATAACACAAAAGGATCATAACACTTCCCATTGCTGAAGATACTGTCAGGATGCTTCATGAACTTGAAAACACAGTACCCAAATCAAAAGTAAATTAAAGCCAGGCATGGTGGCATACACCTTTAATCCTGGTGCTTGGGATTTAATCTCAAACTGTGAGTTCGAGACCGACTTGGTCTACATAGTGAGTTCCAGGACAACCAGAGCTATGTAGAGAAACTGTCTTAAAATAGTGTATATATACATATATATACATACATATACACACATATATGTGCGTATATATACTATTTTAAGACAGTTTATATATGTATATATATTATTTTAAGACAGTTTCTCTACATAGCCACATGTATATGTATATATATGCATGCAGCTGAGTGGTGGTGGCTCACACCTTTAATCCCAGCACTTGGGAGGTAGAGGCAGGCAGATCTTTGTAAGTTTGAGGCTAGCTTGGTCTAGAGTGAGTTCCAGGACAGACAGGGCTACTCTTCTAGAGGACCTGGGTTCAATTCCCAGCAACCACATGGCAACTCACAACTGGCCGTGACACCTGTCCCAGGGGATCTGACACCTCCCCACACACACCTCCCCATACACCCTCACCCCCACACAGACATACATTCAGTCAAATCACCAATGTACATAAAATTAAAACTACATAAATAAAAATTTCTTTGCTTGGGATGTTGAAGACAAAACTCAGGCTTTCTTTTGTACTAAAACCCACTGAGCTATGCCTCACACAAGCGGCGATGCGTTTCTTCACAGGTCTAGTGACTTGATAGCCCTTTCGCGTTCTCCTCGCTAGAGAAACCTTAGCCACAGAGCTGGGGTGGCTGCCTTCCAGGTGAGGAGACTGAGGCTCCCTCCAGAGCTGGAAACATAACACCTGCCTCACACTCAGCATTTCCAGTATATTCTCCTCCAGACTCCCACAGGCTCAGACAGTCAGGGTGTATTCCTCAGCTTCCTGAGTGGCCCCCAGCAAGTTGTGACCTCTCTGGAACACCTTGGCTTTGTTTACAAAATATCTGTCTGCAAGCTTGACACAGGACTGAAGGAGCCAATCTGGGTGATGTCTGACCCGCGTGGAGCCTTCCTAGGCCCGGGCTCTAGCGTGGCTGGGGGCACAACTGACTGGTTTAGCTTGCTGCTGCTCAGCCTGAACTTGGATACCGTGGGACTGGGAGGGCTAGACCAGAGCCTGGGCTTGGCGGATGTGGGACCTGAAGGTGGTCCTTACATTAATAGTCCTCTTATATGTCTTCAATGGTTTTGAGGTTTTTGAGACAAAGTTCTCTTGTAGCCCAGGATGTAGCCAAGGATGGCCATCTAGATCTTCTGATACTCCAGCCTCCACCTCCTGGGTGCTTCCGATAAGACAGATGGAAAGGGGCTGGGGGTGGGGGGACACAGACCTCCATGTATGCTGGGCAAGTGCTCTCCCAGCAGAGATCCTGAGCTCTGAAATACTGCTATACAGCATAGACTCGGTGCAGAGGCGTGGACAGCCGCAGAACTGTTAACAGCAGAATTCAGTCTTTTCCATTTGACCTCCCCTCACGAACAGCTGGATCTACACCACAGGGCTGCCCTCTGCCTAAAACCCAATCTGGCTCCCTATTTGAGTCAAGAGCAAAATTCTGTGTTGTGGACTCTAAGGTCCTTCACCTATGCCTGCTGTAGCCTCCAGCATGCCACAGAGCGCTTGGTCAACAGTCCTCTGCCTCACCTCCTCCCTACCCCTCTTCCTGATAAATATCTCACTCATCAGATTTTTAATCCAGCCCAAATCTGCCTTCCAAATGTCCTGGCCACACAAGTCATGGGACCTGTGTCAGAGATTAAGCCCAAATGGAAACGAACTCAAATTGCTAGCCCGTGTGTGCCTGCCCATGACTTCTAGAATCCCCATCAGAGGCTGCTTGGCTAGATGTTCAGTAATGAAAGCTACCTGCAGAAAGAACATCTTGAGAAAACTGGGGGCCTTCATTGTATATAAAACCCACTGCCCTCCACAAAGATATACTGGAGTTGTTTCTCAGTTGTTGAGAGAGGCGTCCATCCATCCATCTGTCATCTGTCCATCCATCCATCCATCCATCCATCCAGCTGCCTCTCTGCCAGATGCTATCACACGGAGTACCTCAAACAACACAACCAGAATGCCACTTTCTTGTCAGACATCATCAGAACAGACACATCAAGCTGGAAGAGCTAACCAGGTCTGGGGTGCTGGTGTGGACCTAGAGCTCTCTTGAAGACATGGGGTCCTGGGGTGGAGTGACAGGGACATACTAGCTCCCCAGACTTTGGCCACTCTCCCCCTGATGCTCCTGGTCAGGGAGGCAGATTCACAAGGTAGGACTCAGACTATGGCTTCAGAGACAGCGGCCTGCGTTAGCTCTACAAACAGAGGAACGATCGCGGCAGCTGGGTCACTTAGTAAAACATCAGAAGAAACAGTACTTGGAGTTCTGTTTTATTTAGTTTTTAATCTTACTGTGTTTCTTCAGTGCTGGGACCCCGTGTGTGTGCTAGACCAACCACCCTGTCACTGAGCTTGGAACCTGAAGTCACACCAGCCTAGGGTGCGAATGCCAGTGATGTGACCTCCACTTTGGGTAAGCGTTGGCTTCCTCAGGTCGAGTGTGGGCAGGGATAGTGAAGCAGAGTGGGGGTGGGGGTGGGGGGTAGGGGGTGGGACAGTCCTGCCCCAGGGCAGACTCAGCAGATATTGTTAGCTCGGTTTGTTATGTGTAAAGACCCCCACTTGCACGTGAGGACTGCATAAGTTAGGGATGGAGGCAGAGTGGCTTCAAGAGGGAGTTGTTAGTCGCCACCCCCACCCCATCCCAACCCCAACTGCCGTGGGACAGACAGTGCAACAGCCATGCTCCCACCGTCTCTGGGGGACTTGGGAACAGCAGGGCAGTGTAGTTACAGCAGCGTGAGGGAGGAGGAAAGAAGTGGGGGAGGGAATGTTAGCAGAGCCATGGGTCCAGATTGCCTGTGGCCCCGTCCCCTGTCCCCTTTGTAAAGGCCTTGCCTGGGTGAGAAGGGAGCAGAGGGGTATGGTGTGACTGCCTTGGAATGGTGCTGTCTTCATGGTGTCTGATGAATGGCAGAAAGACACAAGGGGCTGGGCGAAGAGCCTCCTCTGTGGCCCCTGTGGAAATGTGGGTGGCTTGTGCCAGGGCCCCAGCAGGAGCAAAGAGAGCAGTGGCAAATGTGGACACAGACCACAGAGCCTGTCCTGCATCCGTCCTCCCTGCCAGACTCAGCGTCTTGTCCTTCTGGTATGTAAGGAGGTTGTCCCAGCTCTCTGGGTTCTTCTGAGGTGAAAGCAAATGTTGCTATGGAGATCTCCTAACAAATCTCATTCATCTCTAGCCTTCAGTTAGACTTTGAGACAGGGGCATTGAGTGGATGTTATGATGGTGGAGCAAGCAGGGGGAGTTAGAGTCCTTGCTTTCAGAGGCATCTTATGATTATCTATCTGTCTGTTTCTGTGAGTGTATGTGTGAGTGAGACAGACAGACAGACAGACAGACACACACAGAGCTTTTAATTATACTATTTAATAATTGAAACCTTTTTTTCAAATTTACTTATTTTTATTTTGTTTGCATTGGCCTTTTGCCTGCGTGTATAGTCTGTGTAAGAGATCTTGGTGTTACCGTTATGAGCTACCATGTGGGTGCTGGGATTTGAACTTGGGTCCTGTGGAAGAGCAGTCAGTGCTCCTAACCACTGAACCATCTCTCAAGCCCCTCAAATATACTCTTAAAGGTTTCTAGTTTAAAGAACCCACAGTGGTTCGGTATTGGAATGGACTTTTGGGATAAAAGGTTATTCTTGGTCCTGTGCTCCAAGTTTCCAGTCTTCCCTAGACACTGTAACCATCTCTCTGTTGATTATCTGAGAGAACCATCTAAACAGTCACTCATGATCAGAAAAGAGAGAGAAACACTTCCTCCTGTGCACACACAGAGACATACAGACAGATACACATGCACACAAACACAGACAGTCACACAGGCACATATACAGGCACACATGCACACAAACATAGACAGTCACACAGGCACACATACACACACATGCACACACAGACAGACACACAGACACATGCACACACACAGGCACATGCACACAGATGCACACACACACATGCACACACAGACAGACAGACACACAGACACATGCACACACACATGCACATGCATACATGCACACATACATACACACAGACACACAGACACATGCGCATACACAGATAGACACATAGACACATGCACACACAGAGAGACAGACACATACACACATACACAGACAGACACACATTCACACACAGATAGACACACATGCACACACAGACAGACACACAGACACAGACACACATGCACATAAACACAGACAGACACACAGGCACACATACAGGCACACATGCACACACATGCACACACAGACAGACACAGACAGACACACAGACACATGCACACACACAGGCACATGCACACACACGCACACACACATGCACACACAGACAGACACACAGACACATGCACACACAAGCACATGCGCACACACATATGCACACAGACACACAGACACATGCACTTACACAGAGACAGACACATACACAGACAGACACACATTCACACACAGATAGACACACATGCACACACAGACAGGCACACAGACACAGACACACATGCACATAAACACAGGCAGACACACAGACACATGCACACACAGACATACACATTCTTATTATGTCAGACATTGATTTTCAGGCTGCTTCACTGCAGAGAGAGCTGCAGCTAGAAGAACAAAGTTCATTCTTGTATGGGGTCTTATCCAGGCCCAGGTCATGCAGTTTTCAGGTGACTTAAAACATGATATCGATCATGCTTAATGTCCTTTTCCATGCTGGCTTTGGGATTTTTTTTTTCTTCTTAGGAGAAATCACACTGCCTTGTATTTGGTGCCAGTCAACAATCGCCCACTTGGTGCCCACAGGAGCTCTCAAGGCCCAGGGCTGCTATCTGTAGAACGCCTGGCTCTCAGTCCCACGAGTGACAAAAGTCACTGGAGCAGCATTTTCCTTAGTGATAGATAATGTGCTTGGTTGGCTAAACGTCATAGTCCCTGAGGATCACAATGAGGTCTTTCCAGAACCATCCCTGTGTGTCACGAGTCTGGACACACAGCCTCACTGTGGATGTAAGTGGCTCTCAGGCTGTAAAAATTGTTACCCTGGCAGATGGTGTTCTTCTAGATCAAACACAGACCTTGTTTGAAGTCCCTGGATATCCTTACAGTACCTAGAAAAGGACATGATCACCAGGAGGCTCTAGGAAACTGTGGCTACTCCCTCCGCCGTGACCTCATGCCCCTGGTGCTGCTGGGAAACGCAGAACACAGATGCTAGCACCAACAGCAAGGTTTTCTTGCCACAGGAATCCAGGGCTTCCTAGCATCAGTGTCTCCTCATGCACTTTAGAATCCCAGTTTAACTTTGGGCTGGGTGTTGAGTTTGACCCACAGCAAGGGGTGGAGGGCCCCTGGGACCAGAGCTCACAGCTCCGGTGGCACCACCTCCCCTACCCCAAAGGTGCCACCATACTCCTTAGATGGAGAGGAGGGGACAGCCTAATGATCACAGAACCCTGAGCTGAAACCGCAGGTTCCTTCATCCGTACGCTGTAGATGGTGAAGGATCGCCTCTCTCAGTAACTGTCTCATCTGTTTTGCTACTGACAGCACCTGTTGGTCAAACCATGGATCATTTTGGTGACCCAGGCTTCATTTAGTTGGGCTGCATGGAGCCAGTGTTCTATCTAACCCCAAACACACCTTTCCAAGGAGAAGGTGAGAGAATTGTTAATTCTCATTTGTCTTTTTCTGGCCCAGGGAGATGGATCAGCATAAGTGTCTACTGCTAAGCCTGAGATCCTGAGTTTGAGTCTGCGGGTTCCTACACAGTAGGAGGAGAGAACCATTACTCACCAATTGTCCTCTGGCTTACACACACACACACACACACACACACACACACACACACACACATGCTCGCATCACACACAGTGTGATTTTAAGTTGATTGATCTCTTTCCACAGCACCTTCTAGGGAGTTCAAAGGGGTTTTATGACAGAAAACAGATTAAATACACCCCCATCCCTGACAGTTCACCTTGCAGAAGTGATTCTAGAAAAATACCCTCCTTTTCAAGTTTTTTCTCTGTGCATGGGGTTCCCACAGGATTTGAGTCAATTCAAATTTTCTCACTTTTAGGGACCCTTGTGCACCAATGAAGTATTTAAAATTTTGGTTAGCTTTTAAAGAGGCAAGAGTAATTCTCCTGGCTGCACGTGTGTGCTGGCTAGTTTAATGTCAGCTTGACACAAGCTGAAGTCATCTGAGAGGAAGGACCTCAATTGAGAAAATGCCTCCATTAAGATTGGGCTGCAGGCAAGCCTGTAGGGCATTTTCTTAATTAGTGATTGATGCGGTAGGACCCAGCCCCTTGCGGGACCACCCCTGGGTTGGAGGCCTTGGGTTCTATAAGAAAGCAGGCTGAGCAAGCCGTGGAGAGCAAGCCAGTAAGCAGCATTCCTCCATGGCCTCTGCATCAGCTCCTGCCTCCAGGTTCCTGCCCTGCTTTCCTTGATGAACTGTGATGTGGAACTGAGTGAAATGAGTTCTTTCTTCTCCAAGTTGTTTTGGTTGTGGTGTTACATGCACCACAGCAATAGAAACACTGACTAAGACAGAAATTGGTACCAGGAGTGGGGCATTGCTGTGACAGAGCTGACCATGTTTGGGGGAGGATTGTGGAAGGACCTTAGAACTTTGGGCTGGAAAAGCACTCTTTTCCTTCTTGAGCTGTTCTACAGGATCTCAGAAGAGAAGTGTATTGGGAGACGTGCAGATGACAGAGGCCTGGCTTCTGCACGTTCCAGAGGGAAGTTTGAGAGTCCCTTAAGGACTTGATCAATGCCATTACATATTGTGAAATCAAAGCCTGTGGTTCTGGTTAGCCGGGGCTGAAGAATCAACTGTGATTAACAAGATACCAGAACCACTAAAGTGAAACCTTTGCTTTGTTGGGACAATGTGCGCTGGTCAGCTAGAGCTGGGAAATTAGTGGTGATTAAGAAGAGACCAGCAGCAGTGTGGGAAGTCTGCTCGGAAGTGTTTCCTGAGACTCAGCACACAGAAGCACCAGAGGCGGCCAAGGTCACACCTCGTGCTGCAGCTGAACTTGGTTGTGTGTAAGTGTCTCCCAGGTGGTCTTGGTGTTGAAGGGAGGAAGGGTCATAGAGAGCAGCTGAGGCTTGGCTCTGTGAGAGGCCATTGGTGCAGGAGCAGCCACAGCAGCACTTGAAGGAGTCATGGAGAAAAGTTAAGGCTTTGACACCAGGAAGAGAACCCGGGAGAGGTGAAAGTATAGCCCAGTTGTAGAGGAAGACCTCGGCATTTTGGAGATGCTAGTACCGTGGCACACAGTCATTTTTTTAAGTAAGGGAAAAAGAAAAGAAAACCAAAAGGGACAAAGTTCAGGAAGAATGCTGCCTGCTTTCAAGACTTCTAACGCCACACAAAAGACAGACAAACAGAGAGCACCAGATAAAGCAGGGCCACAAGACACCCAGACATACGGACAGCTGATTTCCACAGAGGTGTAAAGGCTGATGGCCAGGCATCATTGTCTGTAATCTTAGCAGTCAGGAGACAAAGGAGGCAAAGCCAGGTCTATGTAGTGAATTCCAAGCCAGTCAGACTCTGTCTTTTAAAAAAGACATCAAGTTTGAGGACGAACTAAGCAATTTAGTGGACTCTGTCGTGTGTGTATGTGTGTGTGTGTGTGTGTGTGTGTGTGTGTGTGTGTGTGTGTGT
>NW_022196900.1:95471318-95487050 GCF_008632895.1 Mastomys coucha
GTGTGTATGTGTGGTGTGTGTGTGTGATGTGTGTGTGTATGTGTGGTGTGGTGGTGGTGGTGGTATGTGTATGTGTATCGTGTATGTGTGTGTGGTGTGTGTATGTGTGGTGTGGTGGTATGTGGTGGTAGTGGTAGTGTGTGTATGTGTGGTGTGTGTGTGTGATGTGTGTGTGATGTGTGTGTGTATGTGTGGTGTGGTGGTGGTGATGGTATGTGTATGTGTATCGTGTATGTGTGTGTGGTGTGTGTATGTGTGGTGTGGTGGTATGTGTTTGTATGTGCGGTGGTAGTTGTGGTGTGTGTGTGGGTATGTGTGTGTGTGTGCATGTGTGTGTGATGTGGTGGTGTGTATGTGGTGGTGTGGTGGTGGTGTGTGTGTATGTGTGTGTGTATGTGTGTGTGTATGTGTGTCCATGTGTATGTGTGTGTAAAGAATGTAGAGCTCTTACCTAGCACATGTGAACCAATGTTGCTAACAAATGAGACTGGAGTTCAAATCGTTCAAATTGAAGGTTGGGGGCACCGTGGGTTGGGACCATCCCTGAGTAGTGATGTCATACACTTAGCCACACCTCCCCTTTCCATTTGGTGCCCTGTTGGGGTGTGAGAAGTTTCCCAACTAGACCTAGCTCATTAACTGGCTCACAAATAAGTACAGCTTATTGTGAACAGCTGCTTTGCTGGATCCAGCAAGCTGGGTGCAATACAGACAGAGAACTCCTGCCTGTGGAGCCAAGGCTATCCCAAGGCCCAGGTGTCGTTACAGTTCAAAGCACAAGGACATCTGTGAGGTGGACTGAGCTGTGCCTGGCACTCCATGACCACTCAGTGGGGGGCTGGCTGCTGCTCTGCTGGGACATGCTCCTGAGTGAGTGAAGGGGCACAGTTCGGGCTAACTGCTCCTTCTTCCCCCTGCCCCAGGTTCCACACCCTCTGGACCCGTGGCTGGTTTTTCTGGTTTGGTTTGTAGAGCAATTTGCATATTTTCTTGAAGAACCCTCTGGAGCTTTACAGCCTGTCCTTGGACTTATAGAGAGGGACGTTCACGCCCACGCTGGTTCTTCAGAATTGGGTAAGGACCACTGGGGCTTCCTTTGCTTACAAATCCTTGGCATTGTCTGTCTGTCTCTATCTACAGTCCCTATAAGGGGATCCATTGTCTCTCTGTCATGGCATGGTCACCTCTCTGTCCCATCAGACAGCCCTGTGTCTGCTACCTAGTAAGCATCAGTACATGCTTCTTCTATCAATAGCTGGTTAGTTTGTAGTGGGAAGGAGACTTATGATTGACTTGAGACCTAAGAAAAGACCTTTATGTGTCTGTACATCCTCCTGATAGAATTCTTTTGACTGTTATTTCAAAACTATCTCCGCTATAAAGCAAGCTACAGAACTAATACACGGAAGTCCCATATCCTCTCATCCCTTGTAGCCACTGCCTTTGAACATGAGAAAAGCCTTCCCTGGACCACTGGGCCTGGTCACCATGACAATGCCCACCCAGCATCTCATCAATTGGGCCATCCTCCATGCCCAGCCATTAGCAGAGCTTTGGCTACCCTGAACATCTTGATTTTTCAAAATCCTAGTCTTTTTTTCTGCCTTAGGATCTGCCATATACTGTCCCCTCTGCCCAGGACATGCCCCTCCAGCCCACCCACCCCTATGTGACTCGCTCCTGTTGGTTCTTCAGGTCCCATCCTGGCTCTTCTCTTTTGTAACTCCAGCTTCATTTTAGTAACCTTCCATCTCTCATGTCCCCTATACAGTGTTTATCCAGCCCTCTGTTGACATATGCTTTCTCATCTCTCTCTCTCTTTCCCTCTCTCTCTTTCCCTCTCTCTCTTTCTCTCTCTGTCTCTCTGTCTCTCTTTCTCTCTCTGTTTCTCTCTGTCTCTCTCTGTGTCTCTCTCTTTCCCTCTCTCTCTTTCTCTCTCTGTCTCTCTCTCTCTTTCCCTCTCTCTCTCTTTCTCTCTCTCTTTCTCTCTCTCTCTCTGTCTCTCTCTCTTTCCCTCTTTGTCTCTCTGTCTCTGTCTCTCTGCCTCCCTCTCTCTCTCTCTCTCTCTCTCTCTCTCTCTCTCTCTCTCTCTCTCTCTCTCTCTCTCTCTCTCTCTCTCTGTGGGAGAAGCCTTCCCTCCCATCCGTCCACACAGGTCCAGGTCCCCTGTATCCCTTCCCCTCCTAACCATCTACACCTGGCTGGATTATGCTTGTTCCACCACCCATCCTTTCCAAGTGTTTCCCGACTTTAGTGCAGCGTTAAGAGTGTAGGTTCAACAGCTAGATCTGAGTATTAGTCTTGATTGCTCCCCATTCATTTCTTTTTTAAGATTTAAAAATTTTAATTTTATGCATGTACCTCAATGTACATATATGTACCATGTGTGTGCAGGTGCCCGCAGAGGCCACAAGAGGGCGCCAGATATCCTGGGCTGGAGTTACAGGTGCTGGGAATGGAACCTGAGTCCCAGACAAGAGCAGCAAGTGCTCACCCACTGTCATCCTGCCAGTCCCCTCCCAGTGCTCACCCACTGCCATCCCACCAGTCCCCTCCCTCCTCACGGCTGTGACTGTGACCAAATTACTTGACAGTTGTGTCACTGAGTGTCAGTATGTTATCTGTGGCCCCACAGAATGAAATTCCCTTCATTCTTCAGCAAGCGTGTTTGATGCCTGCCGTAGTCTACACCAGTTGAAGGTGGGGGCGTAAGCAAGGACTCCATCTTCCCTGCGGCTTGCATTCCTTGTGTACACACAGGTAAGCCAGTCTGGGAAAACACACTCTGTAGTAAAAAAACATAAAAAATAAACAGGACACGGGGTTTCTACCTGCCTTAGACCATTTATGGCCCAGGATGAAAGACACACACAGCCTTACATTTTTAGATATGTCTTAGGCAGCACAAGAGCCAGGCACCCGCCTACCCTCCAAGTTGTTAGGATCTATTTTTGATAACCCCAAGTTGTCACTATGCACTGCGTTCCCTCTGGCCTCTCCTAACCCAACTGAGCAGCCCTTGGGGCCACATTCTCTCGGCCCTTAGCCCTCGGTGGCTCTCTTCCCTCCAGCTCGTTCTTCTTCTCTTCCATGGTGGCTTTTTCGCCTCTTCCTCATTCTCTCTCCTCCTTTTCTCTACCAGTCCCCACTCTTGAACCTCCAGTCCCACCTTTCCCCTCCACTGCCCAGTCACAGGCTAAAATGGGGAGAAGGTTCACATGACATCACCTAAGTGCCTGATGGACTGCTGGTAGGGGCAACCCCTCTAGAGGAAGCGGAATTAACACCCAAATACAAACAACATCAGGCCAACCCACTACAACACTCTTTTAGTTATAAACAAACATTATTAGGGTAGAGCCGGGTGCTGGCTGAGAGGGGCAAAGATACTTTCCGGTGGTCAGTGAAGATTTCCCAGAGGTGACATTCACGCTGAGGCCAAATGGGATGTCAAGGGGAAGGAGTTCCAGGCAGGGGGCGGGGCCTGTGCAGAGGCTCAGAGAAGAGCAGCAGGCAGATGTGAGAGCAGAGAGGCAGCCAGTGTGGTGAGAGAGTGAGGGACGAGACAGGTACCAGGCCACAAGATAGGGTTCCGCAGCAGACAGAAATGGGGTACAGCATGGAAACCACTGGTTCCCAACCTGTGGGTCTCGACCCCCTCAGTGTCACATATCAGATAATTTACATTATGATTCATAAGAGTAGCAAAATCAGTTATGAAGTAGCAATGAAATAATTTTATGGTTGGGGGTCACCACAACTTGAAGAACTGTATTAAAGGGTCCCAGCATTATTAGGAAGGGTGAGAAGCCCTAATGGCAGCCATTGTAGGGAAGATTTTAAACAGGAGAGTGACAGGTTCGGTGCTGACGCAAAGGTCAGGAGCCCACTATACGGAGAATGCTATGCACAGCAGGGTACTGTGGAGACTGAGCCAGTGTGTTCAGCCTGAGCTTGGCTTTCACTGTGCCTACCTCACTCCTCCCCAGTGGTTGAAAGCAAGCAGGCACATGCTTGTCTGTTACAGACTGCCTTTTCTTCAAACAGAGAACTTGACAGGCTCCCCAGATGCCAGCTTCCTACAGTACCATCTTGGGCTGCCCCCGGATAATAGATGTAATTACCACCGCATGCTAATGGCACACAGCAGTGACTGCTGAAGCCTCTGACGTGCGGCCCCCTCATCCTACCGTGAACCCCTTACCCTACCTCCATGCCGACAGCCCAGCAGGTCCTCAGGACCAGACTGACTGCTTGAAGTCTCCAGCAGCTTAGAGTTAAGGTGGCTGTCCAATGAACTCCAGGTACCTGCCTGTCTCTGTGCCTGCCCCTGCACTGCCCAGGCTGGCATTGAACTCACAGAGATCTGCCTGCCTTTCTCCCAAATACTGGCATTAAAGGCATATACCCCGCACCCCTAGTCTGTGTGTGAATAGAACTGATCATAGTGGCCTGGCTTGTAATCCCAGCATTGGACACAGAGATAAGAAAGCATGAGTTCAAGATCATCTTCAGCTATACAGAATGTTGAGTTCAGCCTGGACTACATGAGACCCATCTCAAAACAAAACAAAACAAGATATGAACAGAAAGCATCATTTTAGTGACACTAATGTCTTAGTCTTTGCTGACTGGGAGCTTCCGGTCCTCCTGCCTCACCTCCTAGTGCTGGGCTTACAAGCAAGGCCTCTACAGTTAGTTTATAAGAGATGACTTCTGTGTCATCTCTTCCCCTCCACCTTCCCCTGGAAGCATCTCACTAGGATTCTCTCTTGCAGAGACTAGGAATGGCCACATGGAACAGGCCACGCCCAAGGCAGTCTGTGGCACCAGAGCCAGCTGCAGAAGGGGATTGCCAGCAGCCCTTGAGCCGAGAGCTCTCAGAGGCCAACCGCTTCGCCTATGCCGCCCTCTGTGGTATCTCTTTGTCACAGCTGTTTCCAGAACCTGACCAAAGGTGAGCTTTTCTGTCTCTCAGCGGGAAGGCCAGACCTTTTCAGGGAAGTGCCTCCCAAGTCAGTCAGCTTCCAAGTCCCACAGGTAACCCCAAGCCTCAGGGCCTATCCTTGCCTCTTGAATCTCAGCCTCATAGGAGGAGGCTATCTCAGCCCCTTGTTCTGTTATCTCTCGTGTATGCTGTCCCCAAGCATCTTTTGTGCTCCTACTGGATGCCAGGCAAGATTTCAAGGCATTGTGTATGTGATGTGACAGACCCCATTTCTCCCCTCCAGTAGATCACTGTCCATAGAGGACAAGAGATTTATTCATTCATAAAATGTGTTTATTGAGCACTTACCATGTGCTGGGTATGGTGTCAGCCATATTGATGAAACTGAAAAGCATGATCTCTCTGAATGCTTAGTCTTGGGAAACCCCCACCCCAACAGACATGGGGACAAAGGAATGTACAGGGCCTATATGTATTTCTTGTCTGTCACTGATGCTATCTACCAGGTGCAGCCTTAAGTCACGCATTGGTGGCAGTGTAGTGGGGTGGTTGGGAGTCTGGGCTTCAGTCAGAAAGGATTGGGGTAGGGCAGGGTTTGAGCACTCAAAACATGGCATGGAGGGAGGGCACAGCACGGTCCATCTTTATCAGTAGGGTGGAGCTGATATGGGAATCTTCTTACTGTGAGGATGAGGCAGAGAAGGAGCTAACGGACTCTAAAGCCTGAGGAAGGAGAGAGCCTGGAGGCGAGAGATGCTACTGAGAGAGCGGCAACAGTGTGCCATTTCCCCAGACACTCCGTGACTCTTGAGTCTACAGCCTGCCAGGCTGAGGCTCCCTCTGAGTGGGCTTCTCCAACCTGCCCTCACCCCATAGGGCAATTGGGCATCTTCCCCACTGATCTGCGTAGGACACGTGGCTACTTCTCTCAGTCCCCAGAGAAGTGCTTCCCAGACCTGCCACCCCGCACCTAAGTTCCCTGGAATGTAGATACCAACTTTGAATTCCAGGACCTTCCCAAAGTTCAATGAGCCCTGGCCCTCAATGAAGTCCCTGAGAAAAATGACAGCAATGCTTGGCTCAGGGAGCAATGGAGCCTTCCGTGGCTGCACACTCCGCTCTCGTCACGTCTTGACTCATACTTTCCAGTCCCCTGTGACTTAGGAGGTTAACTTAAGCTGAGAGAAGACCAGCAGTCTGGCTGTACATCTGTAGGATAAACAGCACGGTGCCCAGCACACAGTAGGTGCTCAGTACCTGGTAATGGGCATTTACTAACTCTACCTATGGCCTCCGTCTAGATATTCTGTCCCCAAGTGTCCTAGTCACTTTCCTTTTGCTGTGACAACATGACCAAGGCAGCTTCTAAAAGCAAGTGTTTAATTATAGCTTCAGTCTCAGAGGGTTAGCATTCCCAATTGCAATGCAAAGACAGGGTGACAAGACCAGCGGGGAGCTCACATGTCAGAGCTGCGTTCAGGAGACAGAGAGCACACTGGGGCTGTCAGGAAGCTCTGAGACCTCACAGCCCATCCCCAATGACACACCTCCTCCAACAAGGCCATACCCTTCCCCAAACACCACCAACTGGGCACCAAGTATTCAGATGCCCGAGGGACATCTCATTCAAACCACCTCACCAGGCAAGCCCTATATCCATCTCTAGGAAAGTTCAGCTTAACACTGTCTCTGTCCCTTACTTGTACCCAGCCCAGGAAGCCACCATCTTTCCAAAAGCTCCCCTAAACAGATAAGCCAGGCACCCCACTCCCACCTAATAAACTCAGTGTATCTTGATAAGGACCAGATGAACTGACCACAGACCTGTTCTGACACTGCTGGGAGGGCACCAGGGATGTGAGTTCTGTTCCCATGTCCTGCAGTATTCTCCTTGGGCCCCCTGGTTCCTCACCTCAGTTTCCCATGCTGTGTTTCAGTCACTACCCATCTGAATTTTAAGGCAGAACACATATTAAAAAAAAAAAAAAAAACCTGTCTTTTTAACTCCCAGATAGGCTGCTGTTGGTTTCTGTTATCTTTAGAAAACAGTTGGTGGCCATTTTTGTCCTTGTGGGACATCAAAGCTAGTGTCTCAGCTATTTATTTCTTATCTGTCCTGTGAGCATCCAGGAGGATGCTCCTCATAATTGATTTGATTTATTCAAAACGTAGAGCTGGGGGCAGGGATGACGTGCCGCAGTAGATGCCTGCCTAGCATGCATGAGGCTCAGTCCCAGCACCGCAAAAAGAAAGAAATGAATGAATAAAAGAAAGACAGACAAAAATAAAACCAAAGAAGCAATGTAATGCCAGGTGCAGTAGCTCCAGGCCCAGACCTCTATCCTGCTGCACACTTAACAATTTTTAACATCAGCTCTCAGGAGGCTAAGGCAGGAAAATCACAAGTTCAAGACCAACTTGGGCTATATGCTAAGACCACTTCTCAAAAAGAGTCAAAACTGGTTGGGTAGACAAAGTTCAGCACAAATTCCTTCTGCCAGGGCTCAGGCATTTTTGGTTCTCAGCCCCACAGTGGCTACAACAAGAGCATGGCTTTGTATCAATGAAACTTTATTCATAAAAGCAAGCCAGAGGCCAGATTCCTGAAGGCTATCGTATGTGGTCCTCGAGGGGAGGAACTTTGGAGGAAGCATGATGTACTGGCTGTTTTTGCCCCTGTTCCCCTTTGGGATTCTGGAGAGCTTGAACCCTAGAAACTGGGGCATCCTACTTCTAAGGATGGTCTTAGTGAGTGACAAGCACATGATGACCCTGGGTGGCGCAGTTGCTGGAGAGGGGCTGGCTCCATGGTGGGTAAGCATGGCACCTGGGAGTGCAAGACAGATACACATGAGTCTAGAGCTACAACTTGCCATGTCTGGATCTAGGTTGCCATATCCAGGGGGCTGGGCTTGATCTAAGACCTCCCTGACCTCATGAGGCTGTAGTTAGGATTCAGCAAGTCTGTGTGTAGAAAGACCTCACACAGGTGGACTCAGTGATATAAGCATCACTGCTTTTGCTGTTGTTGACTTATTCCATTTTTGATGGTGCTGGAGATAGAAGCTAAGGCCTTGCACACACACACACACACATTGCCGTGCACAGATTTTCACTAGACCAATGTGCTGTTTAAACTGTCAACTTGACACAACCTAGAATCACCTAGGAAGACTCTTAATGAGGCACTATCTAGATCACATTGACTTGTGGGCATGTCTGTGGAGGACTGTCTCCATGGTTAGTTAATGTGGGAAGACCCAGCCCACTGTGGGCAGCGCCATTCCCTTGGCAGGAGGTCCTGAATAGTAAAGCGAGCTCCATTATATAGCTGAGAACAAGGAAATAGGCAAAGATCCGTGGACTTGTTCCATCTCTGATTAAGAGTATAGATATGGTGCTGTAAGTTTCTGTCTTGACTTCCCTGAGGTGACGGACTGTAACCTGGAATTGTAAGCCATATAAATCTTTCCCTAGACTGCTTGTCAGGGTGTTTCATCACAGCAAGCTAAGTGAACAGAGAGCAACCATTAGGGAAATATGTCAGTAGGTAGTGCCTCCCATGGGCCATTCTTTGCCCAGGACAGATAGTAACATTGTTAATCTTTCCAATAACCCTATGAAGTAGGTTTCATCATTATCACAACTATGTCACATATTCAAAATCCAAGGCACAGAAAGGCAGAGTAAGCGATCCCAGGACCACATAGGCGGTGGCAGGGCCGGTGGCTATGCTCTTTAAGCCTGTGCTCGTATGGCAAGCTAGTTCTTTAGGTCTAAGTCTTTCCCAACATCCGGCAGGCTAGACTATTATCTTGGCCCTGAGCCATCCCTGTGCATACCCTGATTGCTGTCTGTTCACCCTCTTAGTCATTCCTGAAGCCATCCCTGTCCACACCCGCCTGCTACCCTAAGTCAGTCCCCAGGATGATCCACTGGGAAATGAATTATCTGCCTATCACAGGCCATCTCAGGAGATAACATTTACTGCCATACACTGCTCCTGTCATTTTCTCTTTTTATCATTTTATCTCATATTACTCCTGGGGTGGATCCGGATGTCACCTACATTTTACAGCCTTAGAAAATAAGAGAGGTGAATTGGGGACAATGAAGCTTCCCCAGAGCCGTTGACGCCATGGTCAGACTTTCATCCTTTTCTCTGTTGTCTCCCTCAGTCACCTGTTAATAGTTACAACTCCAGTTAGCATCAAGCATTGTCTGCACGCTGTGCTCTGCCTTATGAAGTAGGTCTCTTAAACCCATTTTACAGATGAGGACTCAGAGGCACAGACAATGAGGACAAGCTACTTGCCTGAGTTGCTATGGCGCTCTGTTCTCCTTACAGGAATAAAGGAGGAGCTGTCAGCTCAACCCTGAGCTGTCTATAACCTTTGGGGCTTGTCCCAGCTACACAGGACCACACTCCCAAGATGTCACCTGACTCCCCAGATAGCTGGCATAGAGTCACCACTTGAAGCCACTGGGGCAGCCCATCTTCAGAACTTCCCCCAGGGTCAATAGCAGTGTTGGAGACAGACAGCTCAGCTGCCCTCCGCCCTATGCCCAGCTCTGTTCCTGCCTTCCCATCTGGCAGTGCTGTCTCCCAGAAGAGCTCCAATAATCTCTACTTCAGACTAGCTCCCACCCGATCCTGCAGTAGGCCTGGCCTTCGCTGCTCCTCAGCAGCTGTAAGCAGTGGCATGGGTGGGCTGTGCTGTGTAAGGGTGGCAGCTCCTTAGGTTCCTACACCACCAGGAAGCTCTAAATAGCGCCAGGAGTCCAGCCTGGTCTGCCCAGTTTCCCTGTTGGGAGCCGGCTGGAACTACATGGGTAGGCTTCAACCTTTTCCTGTTTCTCTGTTTCTAATGAATTCTCCTGTTCCCCACACTCCACCACCCCTCACCAAAACCTCAGATCTGTGCACAAGGGCAGCCTACATCAAAAGCCAGCGTGGACTCTGCTACGGTCCCCAAGATACAGTGCACTTCTCTCTCAGATCATGGGGCTCCCGCCACTCCACAGTGGCCCCATTGTCCCCTAGCAGGTGCCACGGCAGCATACCTGCTGGAGAGAGGATTCCACCTTCACAGTGGACATTGTTCCAGAAATGAGCCTTTGGTGACATCTAGGCACTTTTCTTGACTCCCCAGAGTTGCTGCCCAGCTCTGCAGATGGAGCTTGGGACTGGGCCCCTCCTTCTGTCCTCACACATCTCTGTTCCCTGCTCCCCAGCATGGCTCCAGGACAGGTCACATAGGCAGTAGCTGCTGGCTGCCTTCCACCTGTGGCTCTTGGTAAAAAGTCTTGATGGGGACTGAAGGTAGGAGCTGTGTCACCTAGGATTCTGTTTGGACCGTCTCTGTATTTCCTAGACCCTAGTCACAGGTTGACATATGTGACCCTGTCCATCCACCATTGACCTTTCCAGGCCATGTTCCCCAGAAGGTCTGGATCTAACTATATCTCTTTTTAGCTCCTTCTGTACAGAATTTGTGACGGGCCTGGTGAAATGGCTGCATCTGTCTGAAACTGTCCTCCCAACCATGATGGCCTTTGCCGGCGGCCTAGGAGGCGAAGGGGCTGACATCTTCGCTCAGACTTTATTGAAGGACCCCATTCTGAAAGACAACCCATCAGCAATCAGTCAGGTACGCCAGCCCCTGGGTGGCCATTCATAACCATCTACAATTCTGGGTCTGTGTACGCTGCCCTCTTCTGGGCTCCATAGGTACTGCACACATGTAGTGCACAGACAGATGTATCCAGATGCATCCAAAACACCCATACCCATAAAATAAAAATAAATGTTAAATAAATGTTAAGAAAATATTCCAGTCTCCCCCTCCCAACTGGAAGTGTTGAAGGGACTTCTGGTTTTAAGCACTTCGGACACTGGGTACTCAGCCTTTGTCACGCAGGAGGTTGTTTGAGGGTCAGATGTGTTAACCTCTGTAAATGAGCACTCTCTGCACATGAAATGAGTCGTGAATGCATTTACCACGATGGGTCAGGATCAGCTATAATCACCAGAATATATGGTGACGGAATGTTGGGCTATGCAGCTGCCCCAGCCCACAGGACTGACTTGGAAGGGAAGTGACTTAGTCCCTGTCCCCAGCAGCCCGTGACTGGAATACTTATATACACATAATAAGGTATCTTTAGATGGGACATGAGTTCTATACACAAAATCAATATTTGTTTTCTGTGTATCTTACACCCACATTCTGAAGGTAATTTTATATGATTTTTACACTTTTGTGCATGGAACCACAGTTCACACTATGGAATTTTTTCACTTGAAATAATTCTGGAACTGAGAGCGGGATGCTGGAGGGACTGCTCAGCCATTAAGAGCACGTGCTGTTCTTGAAACTCCAGTTCTGGGGATGCAGTGCCCTCTTCTGGCCTTCTCAAGTTCCTGCATGCATATGGTATACATAAACTTACATGTGCTCATATGCATGCACATGAATAAATCTTTAAATATATATAGTTTTATATACACATATATATGGTTATATACACACATATATACATGTATACATACACATATATAGTTTTATATATACATCTATACACACATAGACATACACATATATAAATATATACATATGTATAATTGGGATTTTTAAATTAGGGATGTTTAACCTGTGTAATCATCCTTACTTTATATTGAGGAGACTGAGGCACAGAGAGATTAAATTTCTTGTCCACAGTTACCCAGCTAATAAGTAGCCAAAGCCAGGATTTGAACCTTGGTGGTCTGACCCGAGAGCCTGCATTCTACCAAGCTATGGTGACCTTTTATCTGATGCAGTAGCTTTGCTGTGTGCCCTTGGCATGTCGCTTGCCCTCTCTGAGTGCGGTTTAAGTAGGCAGAGCTTATGGCATGGGCTGCTGGGAGCCACGTGCACAAACCTTTTCCTCCTCACCTTGGCCACAGTTGGCACCTGGCTCACCACTGTACTGTAGGATGGAGGGCTTTTGCCATCTCTGCTTGGTAGGAGTCAATACTTAGCTGTCACATGAGCTGGGTGGCGGCATGTCAGCACCTCACCAATTTCTGTCTCCTTTTTCCACAGGACCTCCTGAGCTTCTCACTCAAGGATGGTAAGTGAATTTGCTGCATTTGCAGTGTGCCTCACATGCAGTGAGGTTGCAGTGTGGCTCGCACACAGTGAGGCTGGGGTGTGGTTCACATGCAGTGAGGCCGGGCACTACGCTGCACCTATGTCTTGCCCAATGTCTTTGATGAGCACTGTGTGATACTGATGGGGCTTGTTTAATTTCTGCCCCCTAACCTTCAAGTCTGTCCCCTCCCTACCACCCAGCATCCTCGAGCTTAGCAGCATCATGGCCTCTGTGGTGACAGCTGGGGTCTCCTCCTCAAGGGTGCTCTAGCCAGTTCTCTTCTGTCCACCGAGGTCTCAGTGATGTCTCAGGAGGCCTCTGTGGCCACCCTTGTCTCCCTGCCTCATACCTGGCAAGGGATTCCAGCATGTCCAATGTGCTGGAATTGAGGCCCTGGAGAGAGGGGCTGCTCATCCTCTCTCCTCTCTCCTCATTCAATATAGTCAAGCCCCAGCCCCAGGTGTGGCTTCTCCCAGCTATGGCTCCTTGTAGTTCTCTGGGTGTCTCCCCCCTCTACTTTTACATATGGTCCTCTGGCTGGACACCATAACTTTCTGTCCTTGGTTCGTCTGCTTGCTCCGTCCTTACCTCCCTCCATTCAGCCCTCACTTGCTGGCTGTGTTGGTATGCAGGACAAAAGTGATGTAAGGACGGTGGATTTATTTAGCTCACAATTTGAGGGCACAGCCCATCCCGGTGGGGAAGGCGTGGGATCGGGGGCAGCCGGTCACACTGCATCCACAGTCAGGAGGCAACAGATGAATGCTGGTACCCTGTTTGTGTTCTCTGTTGTGTTCCCAGCTCATGTACTGCCCACATAGGGTGAGCCTTCCTTCCTCATGTAACCTGTCTGGGAACACACAGCCATGCCCTGAGTCACTGACAATGAGTCACCACACCATCACCCGGTCAAAGTGATACCCTGACACATAATTTTTAGTGGTACATTCTACCCACGTCAACCTCAATGCCTGCAGCCACCTCCTAACACAATGTGTGTTTAGTTCATCTTAACAGTCCTAACATTGTCCAAAAGCCCAAATTTTTTTCTGATACTCACAGTGATCTTTTAACTATGTTCTCTATAAAACCAATAATGTAAGTTATGTATTCCCAATATCTTAAGGCACAGAGTAAGCAAACCCCTTCCAAGAGGAAGGAATCGAGGCAGAGAAGGACAGAGAACAAACATATCCTGCAACTCTCAATCCAACATCCTGAGCTCTAGGTGGTCCCTCCTCATGTGCTGGGCTCCGAGCTCCAGCAGGCTCCAGCAGGCTTTAGCAGCCCCATTCCCCAGTTCTGCTGCCTGCACACTTCAATGGGTGTTTGTAGCATTCCGTGGCATGCGACCCATGGTCTTGGTTTCTCCACCCTCTTGGGTTTGCCATTGGATATCACAATTCACCACAGCTTCATCCAGGGTTTCTTGGGGCCTCTTTGCAGGGATTCTAACTCTGCCACATATTGCCTAGAGTCCCCAGCTCTCTGGAACTTTGGTGCAAGTTTCTGTGACCCTGTAACTCATGCATCATGCACACCTGCCATCTCAGGGACTCTACTGCTGTGAGGAAACGCCATGACCAAAGAGCAAGTTGGGAGGAAAGGGTTTATTCTACTTATGCTTCCACATCCATACTCCATCACTGAAGGGAGTCAGGACAGGAAATCAAACAGAGCAGGAACCTGGAGGCGGGAGCTGATGCAGAGGCCACAGAGGGGTGCTGCTGACTGGCTTACTCCTCATGGCTTGCTTAGCCTGCTTTCTTATAGAACCCAGGACCACCAGCCCCAGGGATGGCCCTCCCCCATAGATCACTAATTAAAATGTCTTACAGCTGGGTGGATATTATACAGGCTTCTTCTTCTTCTTCTTCTTCTTCTTCTTCTTCTTCTTCTTCTTCTTCTTCTTCTTCTTCTTCTTCTTCTTCTTCTTCTTCTTCTTCTACTCCTCCTCCTCCTCCTCCTTCTCCTTTGTCTTCTTCTTCTTCTTCTCCTTCTCTTTCTCCTTCTCCTTCCTCTTCCTCTTCCTCTTCCTCTTCTTCTTCTTCCTCTGCCTCTTCCTCCTCCTCCTCCTCTTCCTCCTCCTCCTCCACCACCTCCTCCTCCTCCTCCTCCTCCTCCTCCTCTTCTTCTTCTTCTTCTAGTTCTTTTTTTGTTTTTTTTGAGACGGGGTTTCTCTGTGTAGCCCTGGCTGTCCTGGAACTCACTCTGTAGACCAGGCTGGCCTCGAACTCAGAAATCCACCTGCCTCTGCCTCCCAGGCACTGGGATTAAAGGCGTGCGCCACCACTGCCTGGCAACAGGCATTTTCTTAATTGAGGTTCCCTCCTCATAGATAGATGACTTTAACTTGTGTCAAGTTGACATAAAACCAGCCAGCACGCCTGCTAAACAGCTGTAGTCACCCTGTGCACCTTAGTGCCTGATCCTGGGAAATCGCTTCCTAGGAAGTTGAGTTCAAGCAGAGAGAGCCTCATCACTTACAGTTACTCTATTCAAACATATTTGCATTTTCCACAAGTTGGAGCCTTTTATGAGTGGATCTACAGAATGGCCCCATTAAGCTCTGGGTGATGTGTTGGAACGGCAGTCGCGTCAGGAAGTACCACACTAGGCCCAAACAGTTCCACGTGTAAGAGGTTTAATTGAGAGGGAGTAGGGGTCATGGCACGGAAAGAGAGGAGAGAGAGAGAGAGAGAGAGAGAGAGAGAGAGAGAGAGAGAGAGAGGGAGGGAGAGCAAGATGGAGGAATTGTCCCATATATATATGGGTTGTGACATAGCAGCCGCAGGTAAAGGTGGGAGGTGAGCCAAATGGATTCTGGGAATATGGTGGCTGTTGTCTTGGCAACAGGTCTGTGGACCCGCCCATGTATCACCACAGGCTCTGGATGCTAACACTGGGGACAGCATTCTAGAATCCTCTAGCTTGCAGCTCACACTCTTTCACAGGCCTACAAACCACCCTGGCACCACACTGGCAGGGACAGCCATGGCCCTCCTTACCAGCACACATTTCTTGCACCAACTGATCGCTTTTCAAAACACATCAGGACCCCGCCCTGTGGGCGGGCCCTGCAGGAAGGTGCTTCTCCCAGGGCAGAGGCTTGTCCACTGTACTGAGAGGTCTCCCCAGCTGTGGGAAACTCAGCTGCGGTGTAACTGTTGGCAACGGAGAACTGGTTTCCCCTGGTGTTTATTTGTTTGTTTGTCTGTTTATTTTAATTTAAAAATAGACCATTGGGGCTGGAGAGATGGCTTAGAGGTTAAGGGCACCGGCTGCTCTTCCGGAGGTCCTGGGTTCAATTCTCAGCACCCACATTTATAACTGCAGTCCCAGGTAATCTGATACCCTGCACCACACATGGTACACAGACACTCATGCAGACAAAACACCTACCCACATTTAAAAAGGAAAGTTTTTTAAAACCCACCAACTTAACCAAGAAAGGGTTTATTTTTGAATAATAATAATAAAAAAAGAAATAAAAAGGAAGGAACACGACTGCTCCAAGCACGGTGGAGGAGAAGCTTTATTGTAGGCCTGAGGGAGAACAGAATCAGAGGCAGGGACGTCTGGGTGGGTCCAGAGTGAGCGCAACCCTGAGGAGAGGGATTGTGGGAGAAGAAGTGGGGAGGGGAGAG
>NW_022196900.1:95487060-95497961 GCF_008632895.1 Mastomys coucha
GGAAGGGCAGTCCACCCTGGGCTGGGAAAGTTTAGGGTAGAAGATGGGCTGTGCCAGCCATACCCCATAACAGGTAGGCACGGAGAAGTGAAGTGCAGGGAGAACCTGGCAGGAAGCTCTGCTTTGATCTGCTAAATAGGCACCTTAGCCATTTGCCCTGGGTTTGAGACCTAACTACGCTGGCTTATGGTTTCAAGGTGAGATCTATCCTGGAGGGGACAGCATGGTGACCAAAAGTTTTTCTGGCTGTAGTGCGAGGAGCAAGGTCACATGTCACCTGCAGTCAGGAAGCAGGGGAAGATGTTCACTCAGCTCTAGCTGGCTTCTTCTCTCTCCCTTTATGCAGACTTGGTCCCCAGGCCTTGAGGTGCGACTGCTCCGTCAGGGTTGCTCTTCCCTCCTCAGTTACAGCTTGCCCGAAACAGCCTCACTGATTGCAAACCTAGTCAGACTGACAGAGAAGTTGAACTGTCACACACTAGGGAAGTCACTGGGCCTCCCAATGTGGACCACAAAAGTAGCTTTGTACTTTCTCATGTGACTCCTTGGTAAATACCTCCCAACTCCTGGGAAGGCTTCCAGGAGGTCAAGCTTAGGACCAGGCACTTAGCAAAGTCCTGATGAATGAGTTCAGGAGTTAGATCTGCTGATTTTTTTTTTTTTTTTTTTTTTTTTTTTTTTATGGAGGGAGGCAGCTCAGGGACATGTCATCTGCCAATGTTACTCTGTGAGTGGCAGGGCCCCATTCTGCCCATGTCAGTTTCCTGGGGCTCCTGTTAGCCTCCCCACTTCTCTGTGTTCTCTGTGAAGCCCAGAGTCTGAAATGCAGACAGCAGGATGGTGCTCCCTCTGGAGGCTCTCACGGGATCCTTCGTGTCTCTTATGTTTCTGCATGTTCTCAGAGCACCTTGGCCTGGGTTGTAATCCCTTTCTGGCCTTCCTAAGGATCTTGCCTTCTCCCTCACCTCCGCTCTGTGAATCTCTTGGAAGGTCATCTCATCAGGATAACCTCATCTTGAAAGTTTTAATTTGATATCTGAAAAAGTGTTTTTTCTGACATAAAGGAAGTAGATACATCTAAACGGGGGGGGGGGGGCAGCGGGGAACATGCTGTTCAACCCGCTAAGCTGCCCTAGCTGCCTCAGATGGCACCTGCTGCCCCATAGCTGCTGTCCACCGCCTTCTGCCAACTCATAGGTAATGCCTATTCCTTAATATGAATTCCGAGCTTTTAGTCCCTAAACCTCGGGTGCTTATTCTATTAACTAGTAAAAAAGGGGGAACACTTGATGAAGAAATCCCAGGCTAGATGATTAGCGCCGGGCAAGGTGGCACATGCCTTTAATTCATAGAATTTGGGAGGCAGTCCCCTTTGGATCTGGAGTCAAGGCCATCCTGGGCTATTTGAGACACAGCCAAAAACAACAACAAAACAAAACAAACCACAAACACCTGAGAAAGCGCATTGGTGCTTTTTTGGTGACCCTTTTATACAAGGTGATGTTTGGAGACCCTTGAATATCAGGGGGCCAGGTCTTCCTCAGGTCACACATGGGCTGTGAAGTCTGCCTGTTTGTGTGTGCTCACTAAGAAGGGCTTGTGTGGTGTGGTCACTACCCAACAGGATGACAGAGCCTGTGGGTTACCCGTCATGAACAATGCTGCTTGCAAGAAAAGTGTATTCTGGCCGGGCAGTGGTGGCACATGCCTTTAAACCCAGCACTTGGGAGGCAGAGGCAGGCGGATTTCTGAGTTTGAGGCCAGCCTGGTCTACAGAGTGAGTTCCAAGACAGCCAGGGCTACACAGAGAAACCCTGTCTCGAAAAACCAAAACAAAAAAAGAAAAAGAAAGAAAGAAAAGTGTATTCTGTGTTGCTAGAAAAGATCTCCAAGCCTGTTCCTCCTAGTGTGACTACAGACTAGCAGCGCCGCCAGCATCAGCACCACCACCACCAGCATCCCCATCCCAGAGCTTTGCTGGAAATTTGGAGTCTTGACCTCAGCAGGCTCACAATGTCATCAATAATGGTCTTTGATCCCGGAAAACTACTCCAGGATATTGTTAGTCCTTTATTTATTTTTTCAGTTGTGGGAGGGGCATACTACATGGTATGCATATATTGTCAGTTGTGGGAGGGGCATGCTACAGGGCATTCATATATTGTGTGTACATGTGAAGGTCAGATGACCACCTCAGGTATCGTCAACTTTCATCTTGTTTGGGACAGGAACCCTTTGTTACTTCCTGTGTCATTCACCAGGCTAGCCAGCCTACCAGCTTCCAGAGATTCTCCTCCCCACCCCCCATTTCACCTTAGCGTCCAGCTTTACTTGTGTTCAGGGGATTCAAACTTAGGATGTCATGCTTGCACAGTGAACATTTTACCCAGTGAGTGAATTCCCCAGCTCTGGGTCCTTCTCTTAAACTGTGTTGTGCTATGCCAGAAAGCCTGAGACCAGGTAACTCACAGAGAACAAAGATCAATTTCTTGAAGTTCTGAAGGACCAGGTCCAATATCAAGGGACCTGTGCCTGGCAAGAGCCTTTGTGTTGAAGTGTCCTGAGGCAGAAAACATAAGAGTGAGAGAGGGCAGGAAAGAGAGAGAGAGAAAGCAGGATGGGGCTGGGACCCACTCTAGCTGTGTCAGCCTTAATTTCTTCTGGCTTAATCTACTTTTAAAGGTCCCCCACGTAACACACAGGCATTAGGACGAAGTTCCCAACTTGCTTTCGATGTGTGTATTTACCCCAGAGCTGACAGTATAATCTCAGCAACAAGGGAGACAACTCGTGTTGGGTGCACACTCTGTACCAAGCATGGATCTAGGGGTTCACACAGCCACCTGACTCCCCTGCCCCCAGTGAAGCACTTCAGACACTTGCCTCAGTTTGCAGACCTGAGACTCACCCATCCAGGTCGATTTCGATTATTTCATTTCACCAGAAAAGACCAAAGCCAAGAAAGGGAAGGGGGCCTTCTTGGAGAAGCACAGCTCAGAGCCAACACCAGGTCTCCGGCCTCTTGGGCCACAGCTTTCTCCTGTTGCCTCTCCATGGGGTAGAAGGACCTGACTTGGCCTTGCTCCTTCATCTGCCTCAGTTCCCTTTCTCACCAGGAAGCTGTGTAACTACTCCTCATTTCACCAGTAAACCTCAGACCATCACGAGCACATGTGGGCACCAACGTATACCACCATGCTGTGAGCAACCTTGACGCAGGCTCTTACAGGATCATTGTGTGGGTTTAAAATTACTTCCTTCTCTCTTAGGAGACTTTAACTTTTTTTTGGCTGTAGTGTCTCAACCAGTACTGCCTTTTGTGTTGGTATTAAGAAAACCCACCACTTACCAAGCACCCTTACTAAGGTGGGTGGATGGATGGATAGATGGATGGATGGGTGGGTGGGTGGGTGACTGAGTAGATAGATGGAGGAATGAAAGCCGGTAGGTAGGCAGAATATTACATATGTATGTATATATGGGTGGATGGGTGGATGGATTGGTGGATAGATTGGTGGATGGATTGGTGGATAGATTGGTGGATGGATGGGTGGACGGATAGGTGGATGGGTGGATAGGTGGATGGATGGATGGTGGATGGATGGATGGATGGATGGGATGGTAGATGGATGGGTGGGTGGATGGAAGGGTAGGTGGATGGATAGATGGATGGATAGATGATGTATGAATGATGCATAGATGGATGGTGGGTGGATGATTGATTAATAGATGGATAGATGGTGAATGGGAAGAAAGAGAGAGAACAGAGGAAGGCTCAGAATGATAGGCAGATAGTCTTTCTTCAGAAAACAAACCTAAATCCAAGTTGGGCAGTCCTTTTGAGCATCCTTTTCCACCAGAGAGAGGCTGGCTGGGGTTGCCCAGCAGGGAGGCTGGATTGCTTCCTGTGTTGGGCAGGATGAGCACCCATGCAATGGGCCCAGGAAGTCACCATGGAAGGCCACATTTCTCAGAACTTCTTGGAAGATTGACCATTATTGACAGTCTGGGGATGGTAGTTTCAAAGCAATCCCATATTGGCAACTGGATGGGCTGCCAATCATTTCCTTTATGCTGTGGCAACCCACGAACAATTTGCCCACACAACTGTAAAAACCAGCCGTGCAGTACATGTAAATCACCCTGAGCTGGCAGCTCTCACACAGCTGGCTCTGTGGAGGTCTGGGGCAGAGGATCCTCTGTGGAAGGGCATCCTCCCTGCTGTGGGATGTCAGGCAGCCTCCCTATCCTCCACACATTGTACATCAATAGCCCATCTCATGGGACAATGAACAGTGTCTTCAGAGCTGGAGAGATAGCTCAGTCAGCCAAGTGCTTACTGTTTGTCTTAGTCAGGGTTTCTGTTCCTGCACAAACATCATGACCAAGAAGCAAGTTGGGAGGAAAGGGTTTATTCAGTTTACTTCCACATTGCTGTTCATAACCAGAGGAAGTCAGGACTGGAACTCAAGCTGGTCAGGAAGCAGGAGCTGATGCAGAGGCCATGGAGGGATGTTTCTTACTGGCTTGCTTCTCTGACTTGCTCAGCCTGCTCTCTTATAGAACCCAAGACTTCCAGCCCAGGGATGGCACCACCCACAAGGGGCCCTACCCCCTTGATCACTAATTGAGAAAATGCCCCACAGCTGGACCTCATGGAGGCACTTCCCCAGCTGAAGCTCCCTTCTCAGTGATAACTCCAGCCTGTGTCAAGTTGACACACAAAACCAGCCAGTACACTGTACAAACGTGAGGCTGAGTTCAGATCCCCAGCTCCCATGGAAGCCAAGCAGCAATCCTCTATAAGTCTGGCAGCCAGCCTAGCTGAGCCAATGAGCTTTAGGTCCAGTGAGAGGACCACTGAGGAAGACAGCCTAGGCCGACCTCTGACCTCATACGTGTGCTCCTGTATCTGCCCCCACACAAATATCAGTGCAAAATCAAATTGTCGCTATCACAGGTGAGACTTGTTTATTTGCTCTCAGTAATCCTTAGAAGTCATTCAGGCTGCTCTTTGGGCCCTTTATATAGATTGTGAGTTATTGCGTAGTATGTAACCTCATAGTGATGTGTGTGTGTGTGTGTGTGTGTGTGTGTGTGTGTGTGTGTGTGTGTGTGTGTGTGTGTGAGTGAGTGTTGTTATCCCCACTTACAGGGAAGAAAACAAGGCCACAGAAGTAAAACCGGCAGGCTGGGGTTGTATTTCAAAGTCCCATCGAAGGCAGCATGAACTTCTGTGTGAACTCTTAATCAGAGCCAGGGCAGCTGAACCCCAAGTTTTGCCCTATGCACTTTGTGACTCTTATGGATCCCCTGCCGATCAATACAAAGCCAGGGTCCCAGGCACGTGCATGCACATGAGCCAAAGCAGTGCGTGCTTTACACTCGACTCTACCTCCTGGGAAGTCTTCCTGGAGGGATTGCACCCCTAATCATCAGAGCTCTGTGGAATGAGGCTAGTCTGGCAGAAATGTCCCTCCTGTGACCCAATTGCTGAGTTCCCTGCCCGTGTCCTTGATATTGATGCTATTGATGATTAATTTTGCAGCATCCAGCAAATAAGCTCTGAACTGCTGCTGTGAGCACTGGCCTGGCTCTGGGCTCTGGGCACAGTTCCTAGAGTAGAACTCGCCCAGTGCCTGCTGGATGCCTGGCTCCCAGCTCAGGGCTTCCCTTCCAAGTACTCTCTTAGGAGACAGACGCAATGACTGTCCCCATGTTACAAGAGAGGACAATACGGCACAGTGGATATGATAACCTGTCTGCCGCCACATAACTGGAAGCCGGGTGGTGGGTTCTAATCCCGAAGCGTCACCCACAACCCACTCCAACCTGCTGTGCGGACTCCAGGCCTGAGTGAAATAGGCTTGTGTGCAGCCACGTGGCTGGCATTGCCTGAGGAGACAGCACTGGAGGCAGCCTCTGAAGTAGATCTCTGTGCCCTCTGCCCTGACCACAGGCAATCCACAAATGGGGCTGAAGTATAATGTGGCTTCTCTTTCATTGATTTCTCATTAGAGTAAGAACGGGGATAAATAAGAAATGTCCCTGGAAATTCACAATCAGGGATGCTGGCGAACAGGGAGTTAGCAGTGCAATGGGCAGGCCAACAGGTACATCAGTGTGGCCTGTGAGGGCTGCCCCCAGATACTGTGAGGAAGAGGTTTAAAGGACGCAGCGCTTGCAGAACAGCAGGCAGCTCCCAGCCTTGCTCCCAGCCCCAGCTCAGAGGGCAGCTGTTGCCATGACGTATGAGAGAATACGCATTTGCACCTCGGTCTTCACAGAACCATCTTACAAGTGGCAAGATGAGCATGTCATCATGGAGAGTAATTTTAGGGACAGCCCGGCACTGCAGGAGTGTAATCCAGCACTCAACATGCGTTCAGGGGTTGAGGTGGGTGGGGACCGAGAATGTGAGACCAGCCTGGGCTATCCGGAAGACTTCACCTTTAAACAAGACAAAACAGGGCAATGCTAAGTGCCTTTGTGGCGTTCATGCGTCTAGTGCTGGCTGGACTCACAGCATCCTCCTGTCACAGCTCAGCAGTGCCAGATTTAAAGCATTCTTGAGGCTGTCATAGAGCACTTGCCTAGCATGCCCAAGACCCTGAGGCCATCCTGGTGTACCTGCACACACAGACACACACATCACAGTTGGGTTTCAAGAGCATGGGCCACTTCTCTACCAAGTTGCTAAGAGTCCTGGACAAGTGACCATTCCAGTGCTGTTCTCTTTGACATGATGGTGTGAGCAGCCATGGCTGCCTCCTCGGGAAGCTGAGCGGGTTTGTGAAAGCAGGGTAGAGCAGTGTAGTTTAGAGTGTGGCCGAGTTGGTAGTGGAGAGCTGAAACTTCTGGATTAGTGTGGTTACGAATCATAGGTTAGTTGGTTGGGTTTTCTTTCCATTTATTTAGTGGGGATGGAGTGCGGCACCTGTATGAAGGGCAGGGAACAACTTGTGGGAGTCGGTTCCTCCTTCCACCATGTGTGTTCTGAGGATCGAATTCAGATTGTTATGCTGGCGGTGAGCACCTGTATCTACTAAACCATCTCATTTGCCACAAATCATAGGATTTTTCTGCCAGAAGGGAGCAACAAATTCATCCAGACTAACCCTCCATAGTTTGGGTCTCTCCCAACACTGGGCCACCTCCCCATTCCTCCAGAAAGTCCTCCCATGCAGGTTACAAACCTCTCTTTGTTTCAAGCAGGGCCGGACAGTTAGGGATGCACAGTGGGTTTGGAATTTGTATTCTAGAAGGGGAGATAGATAGTAAAAAAGTAGGCAACCAAACTACCTACATATTGATTTTTATTGGTTTGTTTGAAACAAGGTAGCAGGATGATCCTCCTGCCTCTACCTCCGAAGTGCTGGGACTGCAGACATGCACCACCATGCTTGGTTTATGCAGTGCCAGGGTTTTGTGTATGCTAGGCAAGCACTCTACCCACTGAGCTACCTCCCCAGCTCCAAAACTGCCCCATCTAAACGGTGATCAGTAGGAATTGTTGCTGCCAAGACAACAGAGGTGGTGGGGTGACATCCCCAAGGAGGTAACCTCTGAGAAGGACTGAGCTAAGCATGAACCTCAGAGAGAGTATTCTAAGCACTGGCAGAGACTGGCTCATAATAAGAGTTTTGGGGGAGAATCTTAGCAAGTTAGCCTCTCTGCTCCCCACACCCCCCTGGCTTCAGGAGTTCCTGAAAACAGATATCTCATGGAGAGATGACGTAGGTCTTTTGTACCATGTGGGGCTGTGGACACAGCAGAGAACCTAGTAGGCCAGGAGGACTGTGGTCTGTCAGTGAGTGCACCTACTAAGCACAGGCATGAAGAGACGGCCAGGAGCAGGCCAAGAGCTCTGCCTGTTGGAAAACAGAATGGCTGAGGCTGGGCGGCCCTCAGTGAGGAGCCAATGTCCTTTCCAAGGAGTTGACGTTTTAAGTTGAAGCTTGACGAGTGGACGTGGGCCCGCCCAGCAGCACACTAGCCAAGGGACTTTCAGACAGCAAGCATGCAAGTGTGAAGGCTCTGAGGTCAGCCTGTATCTAGCCTGTAGCAGAGACAGGCCTTAGAGGATGCAAGGGAGGATGTCTGGAGGGGCTTGGGAATGGAGATGCCATGGCGGGCCTTGGCCAGATGTGTTGGTTTTATTCTAAAGACATCGGGAGCTGTCTGGGTTTTAAGCTGAGCTGGAAAATGATCTGACAGAAGGTTTTAATGGATCTCTCTGGCTATCATGGGGTCAACAGAGTGCGTAAAGCCAGAATGAAAGAGGAGGGACTGGCAGGGTAGCAGAAGATCAGAGAACAGTGGTCACACCCATGCCAGGTGGTAGCAACAGAGCAGGTGGGGCAAAGGGCTCAAACCAAGCTAAGAAACGGTGCCCTTCTCAGGAGAAGCAGCTCTGGTCTTAGCTGATGGCCTGTATTTGGGCTGGGAGAGGAAGACTCCAGCGCAGTGGTTCTCAGACTTCCTAATGCTGCAGCCCTTGAATACTGCTCCTCATGGTGTGGGAACCCCCAATCATAAAGTTATCTTTGTCGCTACTTCATAACTGTAATCTTGCTACTGGTATGCATCGTAATGTAAATATCTGTGCTTTCCAGTGATCTTAACTAACTCCTGTGAGAGGATCGTTTGATCTCCCGATGATCCACCCACAGGTTGGAAACCACTGCCTTAGACCAATGCTTAGGATCTTGGCCTGAGTCTCAAAGTGGATGAATGGCTGGGCCACTTCAATTACAAGTGAATTGACCATCTGGTAAGCTGGCAGGAAAGCCACTCCAAAATATCTAAGATAGCCTAGGACTCAGGACCCACCCTTCTGCCTCAGACAGAAGCTCTGCTCCCAGGCCAATAATAGCCCAGCTCCCACAGTCTATGAAATGACCCTTTCCAAAGGCTACAGGAAGGAGCCTTGTGCCTGATCCTACCCCTGAATATTAATCACCCATGCACGTGGCAGCCTGAATCACTGCAGCCTTGACCTTGGAGTATTATTACCAGCTAATTACAATTGCCACCCATTAATCACTGTGGCAACCCCTTCGAGTCACAAGTTTTTCTTCAAAGAAAAAGGAGTGCCTTTGTCTTCGTTAACCCAGTGACTCCCAAGATGAGACTATGCACGTCTGTCTCTGGGCACGTAGGCAGCTCCCATCATAACACAAGTGTCTGCCAGCTCCGAAGACCCCTTCCCCCTCAACCCCCACCAGTTAAGGCAAGAACTGATTTGTATGTGTGCACGTGTGTACGTTCTGTCATGTGTGTGCTGCTGAGGATGGCCAGCTCTGCCACACAAACATGTCCCTAGCCAGGAATTCTCATCCGTGCCATGTTCCTCCAACAACACAGATGGGCAGCAGGAACTGAGAATGGCATCTCAACTTGTGTCTCCAGGGGTCCATGAGACTCCAGAGCAAATGAATGCCAAGTCCTGTAACATTCTCTCTGCCAAAAAATTAAAAAAAAATAAAATATCTGATTTTAAGCTCTTACGCTGCACCCCATTGAAGGCAGGTGCTAGGATGGGACATTAGGAGAGTCAGCTTGTCGTCTAGTCTGACATAGGCAAGCCAGTCACTCAGAGGAATGCCGAAAGAGGCAGCACGCAGGGCCACGGGCCCCAGCACAGGGTGTGAGCTGAAGAGAGTCCAGATATAAAGTGTTGGCTGAGCCTCATCTCCGGGGGAAAATAAATGTTCAAAGCTTGATAGAATCTGGGCCCCTCAGAGGTATTGTCCCTCAGTTCTGTGGGTGCCTGACTTTGCTGTCCATGGGGCAAGAGGACCTTGGAGCTGTGTCCAGGTGAGGCATCTTGAGATGGGAAGGTGGTTCTAGACCATCTGGATGGGCTGCTGAAGTCCCAGGGTCCCTGGAGGAGGGAGAAAGGAGACCCAGTAAGAAGCAGAGGTTGGGACTAGAGAGATGGCTCAGTGGGTAAGAGCACTGACTGCTCTTCCAGAGGTCCTGAGTTCAATTCCCAGCAACCACATGGTGGCTCACAACCATCTGTAATGAGATCTGATGCCCTCTTCGGGTGTGTCTGAAGACAGCAACAATATGTGTGTGTGTGTGTGTGTGTGTGTGAAGAAGGAGGAGGAGGAGGAGGAGGAGAGATTGGAGTCATGCAGCCAAGACTGTGGGCAGCCTCTAGAACCTGGGAAAGGAGTTGGCTATGGCAGTTAAAATGAAGTAGAATGATTGGAAGTTCAAAGCTGGCTTGGACTACTTAGTGAGTTCGAGGCCAGCCTGAGATACATATCAAATCCTTCTATGCAGACAGGAGCAGGTGTGTGTATGAGAACCTGGTGACTGGGAGATAGCAGTCTCTAAAGTGCTTGCCATATAAGACTGAGGACTTGACTTCGGTCAGTCCCCAGCATTCATGTAAAAGCCATGCTCAGTGGCACTGACTTGCGATCCCAGCACTGAGGAGGCAGGAACAGGAACATCGCTGGAACCTGAGGGTCAGACTAGGCAAACTGGCAAGATTCAGGTTAGAGACCCTGTCTCAAAAGACAAGACAGAAATGGATGGAGGGAAACCTGTTGACCTGTGGCCTATACACACACACACACACACACACACACACACACACACACACACACGCACGCACGAGTGCACAAAGACATATGAGCAGACATACAAACACATACAATTATTTTGAAAAAAGATTATGCCCTGCAGTTTATTGTAGCAATAAAGGCACACGAGTAGAGCTTGGCATTCTGAAGCCCTGCTCTGGGCTACTGATATTTGTTATCTAAGAATCAGAGGATGAAGCTGGACCATGGTGGTGCATGCCTTTAATCCCAGAAGCAGCCAGATCTCCCAATTTGAGTGAGGCTAGCCTGCTCTATAGAGTTCCAGGACAGTCAGGGCTAAGC
>NW_022196900.1:95497971-95528219 GCF_008632895.1 Mastomys coucha
AAAAAAAAGAGGATCACATGATCCTGGACCACTAGGACAGGAAATGGGAATGGTCTACTTAGAGGGTTACAGGCACACAGGGATCTGTGACCGGGTGTGCTTGGGTCAGGGGACAATCCAGAGGACGGGGGAGCTGCCAAGAGCCGCCTGTGAGGCCAACTGCCCTGGGGCTGTTGGTTTTGCTTCCAGGTTTAGGGTTTGCTGTCTGCGCCCTTGCTAGCATCCCTGGCTTAAAACCTGAACTTAACCTCTGGGCATTCTGTTTCCTTTGAAGGACACTATGATGCCCGGGCCAGAGTCCTCGTTTGTCATGTGACCTCCCTGCTTGAGGTGCCCCTGGAGGAGCTTGATATTCTCGAAGAGGTCTTCGTGGAGAGCCTGAAGGACGCCAAAGAGGAGGAGTCTGAGTAAGACAGCCCCGAGGCTCCTGCAGAAGCCTGAATTCCACTTGAGGGATCTTTGCCCAACCCAAGTTCCCTTCCCATGTAGAAGCCATGCAGTGAGGTCGAGGGAACATTAGACAAAGAGTCCCAGTAGCCCTGACTCACCACGTGACCTTAGCAAGTCACTTGCCACCCTCTCTGGGCTTGGCTGCAGAGGCAAGAAGAGATGCTTGTTAAAGGCGCTGGGTGTGTGACCACCATCTAGTGGTCCTTCACCATTCAGTGATCCTCCACCATCCAGTGGTCCTCCACCATCTGGTGGTACTGAAAACTTCGCTCCATCTCCAGCTTTTGTGACACTTTCTCTAACTACAGTATCCCTAGATACAAAATGCTATAAGGAGAGTTCAGCACCTCCCCCTACCCCCAGGGTCATCAGAGAAAAGAATGTAATCACAACAGAAAATACTCAGCCCAAGCTGGCACGTGGCAAGGGCTTGATGGATGTGAACCCTCCCCTTCCCTCGTAAACCCCCACACCAAGGATATGGGGAGATAGCTCAATCAGCTAAGCACTCACCGTGGAAGCACTGGACCTATGGTTGATCCCAGAACCAGAAAAGGCTGGCTATGGTGGTGCACACTTGTAATCCCAGCACTCAAGGGGCAGAGATGGGTGGTTAGCCAGCCTGACCAGATTGGTGAGTTTTCAGGCTATTGAGAGACCCTTCCTCAAAATTAAAAATAAGAAGTAGTGGATAGAGTCTGAAAAATGCCAAAGAGAATTTGTCCTCTGACCTGCATGTACACACAGACACATCACGTACCCTGCTGCCGCCACCCATATACACATTAAGAATGTGGAAAAGAAAGTCATCCTTGTGACTTGGCCAGAGCCCAGCTCTGGGCGTCATCTAATCCCAGTACCATAAATCAACTCCAGCCCCATCTTGATCCTGAAGTGCTGTAACAGGCACCAGGCACAGGGCGTCAGGCACACCTGCCCAGCATGGGCTTCTCTTCATCCCCACAGCCATCTCTGGGTCGCCCAGTTCCAGTAGTTGTACCCAGTGGGAGATAGAAATCCGAAGCTCAGCTCAGAGGCAGAGCCATCTCCCTCCAGTACATACAGGCAGAAGGACGGCAGACAGTGGCAAGGGGAGTTTTCAGTTTGGGTTTTTGGGTTTGCCTGTTTTGTTTTATGACAGGGTCTCTTTATGTAGCCCAGGTCTGTTCTGGAACTTGCTCTGTAGAGCAGGCTGGCCTCGAACTCAGATCCACCTGCCTCTGCCTCCTGAGTGCTGGGATTGAAGCCGTGCGCCACCACACGCTCTGGCAGTTTGTTGAAATAATGTGAAGGCCTGCATGGGCCTCTAGCATCCATGTAAAAGCTGGGCACAGCAGTGAGCACCTGTACCCTTAGCAATGGGCAGGGAGAGACAGGACGGTCCCCAGTGCTAGTCACTGAGCCCCAGGTTCAGTGAGACCCTATCTCAAACAACCAAATGGAGAGTGATTGAGGAAGTCACTTGCTGTCAACCCCTGGTCTTCAAATGTAGGACACACAAGAGAAATAATGTGAAAATATTTATGTTGATGCTCAGAACTATGGCAGGCAGCAAACAGGCAGACCTGGACCAATGACTTTAACCACAAGGACTACGACCTAGTTCTTCAACTATGTTGAAAATGTGTCAGCCTCATAGGCTTTGAGATGGAGAGACTTCCCAGTCGGTGCCTGAGGATCCTGCTATCAGACAGGAGCCGTGATCCAGAGGGGTCTGTTCTGACTTCATCAAATTCATAGAGTCAGAGAAGATGGGCACCAGAAGTTCCAACACAGCCCAACTCCAAACTTCCCTGGCTTTATGACCTTGAGAAAGTTATTGATGTTCTCTGGGCCTCAGTTTCCTTACCTGTGAAGTGGGATAGCAATGAAGACCTTTAGCCTAGGTTTCCCGTTGGGGCAGAAAGGAAGCTGATAGTGAGGGGGTCCATGCAGCTCATCATCTGTTTGTTAGCAGCTAGCATTACAATTATCTATCATCATATCTGAATGTGGAGCTTAAGGGACTGTGGAGAACTCTGTTCTCTAGAAGGATCTGAAAGTAAAGGAAAGCAGGCTCTCCACTGACCCTGCCGTGGCCTCGGGGAGGCGCCTTGCCCTCTCTGGGCACGAGGACCACTTTGCCACCCCTGTTTTACAGGATCGGACTGTGTAGAGATGCCTTTTAATGCTGAGGCTTTGTACCGGGTCTCTCTGTGGTGGCATTCAGAATGTGTCATGTCACCCAGTGAGTGCACTTGGTCCTCACCTGAATGCCACCCCAGCCTCCTCCTCTCTGTTACCTGACCTCACCTCTCCATACCTCGGTTCCTTCAGCTCCAGTGTGGGGTTAGTGGTCGGTCATTCTACATCAGAGGGTGTGGGAGGTTCAATTAATCACCTCACATCCAAAGCTTGGGACCGTGCCTGCTAGGCAGCAGGCCTCGGTGACCCTCAGCCGAGACAGGGCTGGACTTCATAACTCCTCCAAGAAATGCAGCCATTGTCTGACTCCTGCCCAGTGCTTCCTGATATAAGCCCAGGGCCTGCTCCATATGACTCTCTTACCGTCCTTGTGGGGAGTCAGCTAGCCCAGGTCACTTAGCTGTCCCATGGCTTCCTGATTCAATCACCATGTCCAGCCTGAGCCTGTGTGTTATTTTATTGTTTTCTTTCCTCCCCTTTTTTTGGGGGGGTTGGGGGGGAAGGGGTTTCAAGACAGGATCTCATTATATAGCTGTGGCTGTCCTTGCTATGTAGATCAGGCTGGAGTCAAACTTCCAGAGATCCACCTGCCTCTGCCTCTGGGATGCTGGCATTAGAGGTGTGCACCACCAGCACTGGGCTTCTGTGATTCTTTCTCTCTCTGTTTCTGTCTTTCTGTCTTTCTTTCTTTCTTTCTTTCTTTCTTTCTTTCTTTCTTTCTTTCTCCCAAGACAGAGTTCCTCTGTATAGCCCTGGTTGTCCTGGAACTCACTCTGTAGACCAGGCTGGCCTGGAACTCAGAAATCCACCTGCCTCTGCCTCCCAAGTGCTGGGATTAAAGGCGTGCGCCACCACCGCCTGGCTTCTGTGTTATTTTCTGGAGGACCAATTTGAAACCCTAGATATTCTCCTTCCAGGCTTTAGGAATAGCTCTCAGGGTGGGCTGGGGTTAGGGTGTACATCTGTTTGCCTGTAAATCACTCATACACATGCACACGAGGACAGACATGGACATTGGGGGGCTTCCCTATCACTGCCCATTCATTTCCTCAAAACAGGATCTCTCACTGAAGCCAGAGCTAAGCTGATGGCCGGCAAGTGGTAGCAAGCTTGTCTAGCATATGCGGGACCTTGAGTTCCACTGGAAACCGGTGGAAGGGAGGGGCTAGAGAGCACACACTCCCATGGGAGAGCAGATGCCTTGGATTGGTGGCTCCACACTGTGAACAGTGTTGGGGTCCTCCTCTTCTTGAGCTAGTTTCGCAGTTTGGGGGATCTGACCTTGGCTGACACGGAAACACCATCTCAAGTTCACGCCTCCTATTCTAGAAAGTGCAAGTGGCCATCGACTGACTATCTGAAGGTATGGGCTGCCATTGTGTCTAATCAGATGGCAAAGTCCATGGCAGGACTGAAGCCATCATTTAGATTTGGAGTTCCCAGAATTTCATCATCCAGGGAAAAGGAAAGAAGCAGCCTGGCTGTGACTCAGAGCAGATGTTGCCTCTCGGGCTCTCAGTGTTGAAATTCAACCAGACTACTGAAATCATTGCAGGGATAAAATGCTGCAATTATCAGTAAAGATAAGGAAAGGAAATAGCTGCTTACAGGGAAAGCAGTTATTAAGATGGGCACACATACAGCGATTAATAGGCCATGTGTGTGACTGAATACCTTCTAAGGAAAACACTTCCTTGGGGGTTGGCAAGATGGCTCAGCATGCAGAGGTGCTTGTGGCCAACACCCTGAATTTGACCCCAGGTACCCAGGTGAAGAGGAGACCTGATTCACGCAAGTTATCCTTTGGCCTCTGCGTATATCTACATACATAAACAGACATACAAGCATATAGACATGCAGTAAAAATGTAATAAAACTTGAAAAAGGAAAATAACGTTGATTTCATTTTTAAAAGAAACAAAAGGAAGAGTGGAGAGATGGCTCAGTGGTTAAGAGCACTGGCTGGTCTCCAGTTCCGAGCACCCACCTGGTGGCTCCCAAGCAGTTTAACTTCAGTACCATGAGCTCTGTCGCCCTCTTCCTGCCTCCACTAGCACTGCATACATGTGATAGACCATACATGCCAAGACAACACACACACACACGCACACATGCACACACACACACACACCAAAGTAATAAAGCTTTTTTAAAAGAAAGAAAAAAATCCCACCTTTTCCAGTCAGAAAATGTTTGGAAACATTAAAATGATAACATGGAGGAGGACCCTGCTAGGGGTCAGAGTGCCTTTTGGGGGTCGGGTAGGGGGGTGTCTCTGCAGAACCGCTCTGATGAGCTAGCTCCACACATTTGTGCCACACAGGCCTCAGGGACCGTATTGATTTTGTAGTCATTCTACTCCATCAAACTGAGCTAAGCCTGCTGATTGTCTGGTACCATTAGTATACAGACGTCACTGTGGGAGAAATCTAGAAGCTGTCAGTGCCAGGTCATGCACTAACTTGGAAATCTTAGTAGGTTCTTACTAAAAGACATTTGTAGCAATTGTGAACATTTTGTTTATCCATTTGCTTGAGACAAGATCTTACTATGTAGCCCTGCCTAGCCTCGAACTTGCCGTGTAGACCAGCCTGGCCTTGAACTCAGGAGTTTTCCACCAGTTCCCTTTTGTGCTCTTGTTCTATAAGTTTCTTACTGGGTGGTGAGTGGCCTGTACTCCACCTGCGTGTTTTCTCTTAGCCTGGGTCCGCTCTGTGTTTACTAAAAGAAACAAAGTAGCATGTGTTCCTGCAGTGATTGGTTCTGTTGCAAAAACCATGTTGTGGGGCTGGGAGATGTCTCAGTGAGTGAAGTGTTTGCTGTGCAAACAAGCAGCACCCATGTAAAAACTCCAGATGCAGTGGCATGAGCCTAGAGCCCAAGGCTCAGCCTGTGGATTGGGAAAAGACAGGCAAGCCCTTGAAACTCACTAGGCAGCCAGTGTAGCTGAATCAGTGAGCTGTGGGTTGACCGAGAGACCCTGACTCCCAAAATGACATAAAGAGCAATTGCAGGCTATACCTGATGTGGACCTCTGGCCTCCACAAGTATGCTCACTGGGTATGTGCACCTGAACACATGTACGCATGTGTACTCGAAACCTGCCCGGAATACCACCCAGGCCCAGGGCGAACGGCAGAGTGGAGAGCCAGGAAAGGGTGGGCTAGCAGTGCTGGGCCCCTGCGCCTCTTCCCTCAGCTTCCAGCTGCTCCTCAGTCCTTGTCTGTCATGCACAAGTGGGCTCCTGACTCCAAGCCACACTGCTGGACCCCACTGTGTGTAGCCAGCCTCCCCACTGTGTGTGGCCAGCCTCCCCACTGTGTGTGGCCAGCCTCCCCACTGTGTGTGGCCAGCCTCCCCACTGTGTGTGGTCAGCCTCCCCACTGTGTGTGGTCATGCTTCACTTGGGCCCTCTGTTGAGAAGCCAGCCTCCTGTTTGAACTGATGGAATGGCCATTAATGAAGGGTCAAAGCCTTTAAGGGTCAGAGTCTATCACTGCCTCTGGGTAGAAAGAAGTAAGGAAGTGGTCAGAGCAGTGAGACACATAATAACATCAGCAAACATATTGAATGGTGACAATTAGGAAGTCGCCTTGGCCGGGACATCTCATACAGGCCTCCAAACACTCCCTACACACACACACACACACACACACACACACACACACACACACAGCTAACCCCCCAGGGTGCTTACATGAAAAGGTTCAGATTACAATCCCTACAGAGTCACAGGCTCAGTGAGTGGCTCTGTCCCTGAGGTGGGGAGATTTAGCTGCTGTAACGGATAGCCCCCAAATCCCCATGGCTTGCAACACCAAGGCCTTATTTCTTGCTTTGTGCATCAAATGAAGATCGGCTGTGGATCTTGTCCCTGTCGTCCTGGTTTGGAGCTCTAAGCTGATGGATCAGTGCCTGTCTGGAACGCTGGCAGTCTCAGGTCAAAGCAAAGGAGACCTGGCAGCCTCCTGTACTGGCTTTTAAACATTCTAGAAATGACAGCATCGTGCCCCGCAACCCTACCCTGTGTTTCACAGAGGAAAGCTGGCCAGCAACTGGCAGCTAGGTGCACAGGAGTGCACAATCAAAAGCTCTGACATTTCTATGCACTCCAAGTCAACCAACAGGAAATTTTTTTTTAAATTTGAAACAAGGTGTAATATACCTCAGGCTGGCTTAGTGTGTGTGTGTGTGTGTGTGTGTGTGTGAGACCTTCTGATCCTCCCACGTCCACATCCTCAGCACTGGGGATTCAGGTAGGCTCTATCATGCCTAGCCTAAAATAATTATTGTTTTAAAAAATAAATTCTGTGCTGACTGTACTTCATTTCATTTTATTTTGCCCAAACAGGATAAATACAGTGACACATGGCATTGCTATATTGTATGAGAGATATGAAATCTAAATATCTCTAAAGCACTCAGGAAGATATGAGAAGCTATATGCAAATGTACACAGACGTAAGGGACATGAGCCCCTGTGGATTCCTGTGCCCTGTGGGACACCTAGAATCAATACTGAGGGGTAACTGTGGAATCCCACAGTTTAGAGCCTGACACCAGACCCCCTCACTCCTAGTCACCTCTCACCTTCCACCTAATGGTTATGTGTACCATCTATCATGGAGACCAGCTTCAGGCTCAGTGGCTGCCAAAGATCCTCACCATTGGTTTCTGGTTCTCTGCAAGGAGGCAGTTGAGAAGTGCTGCCTTCCACACCAGGGCCTCCTAGGAGAGGTGAGAGGGCGCTGGTGAGAAGCCTGCTCCTTGTTCCTCTCATGGGGAAGGATGTGGGTACATTGGTCAAGCATGGATAGAGGCAGGGGATTTCAGCCCACAGATGTGCAGGCTCTGGGTGGAGGTGGGGGTGCGGTGCGTTGTCCATTTGCAGTATGTGCGTTGGCTAGATAGGATAAGTGTCATCTTCACAAAGCAAGTCATCACTGGGCTACTGAGACGGCACAGCAAGTAAAGACACTGATGACCCCGAGTTCTGTCACTGAGACCTACGTGGTAGCAGGAGATAGCCCACCCCCATATGTTGTTCTCAAACTTACACACACACACATACAATTAATGTAGTGAAAAAATATCTTTTTTTAAAGAGATATGTATTATTGTCTTCATTTTGTAGAAGACTGAGGCTCAAAAACCTCTGTTGCATGGCACAAGCGGCCATTGTTACCTCCAAGGACATGAGCTCCATGAAGATTTCAAGCATTCTCTTAGCACACACACACACACACACACACACACACACACACACACACACGGCCCCTCTGGAATAACCACTATTATCTCCTTTGGGGTGTGAAGATAAGGTTTTCTCTGTGTAACCACCCTGGCTGTCCTGGAACTTGCTCTGTAGACCAGGCTGGAACTCAAGAGATCTGCCTACCTCTCTCTGCTTCCTGGAGTACTGGGATTAAAGGTGCATACCACCATGCCCAGCTATACCACTATTATCTCTTAAAGCATCCAGACCATGGGACCGCAATAAAGTGCTTCTTGACAAAGTATGGGAAGTGTGCAGTGTGGAGACTGGTGTAGAGGAAGGGCTCACTAAATATTAACCGTTTCTCGTCATTTATGATCATGCCGAGTTTGGTTGTCCAAATTCCAGCTTCAGTTCAGAGTTCTCTCGTAATGGCCTCTCCACCCACCTTCCACCTCTCTCCTTGTCTCTGATCTCCTTAAAGCAGCCAAGGGCTAAAGGTCCATTGGAGAAGCTGAGCATCTTGGCTCTGGGCATTGAGAGGGTCATTCTCAAAGGAGCTGGTGATGGCTGCTCGATTCATGCTCTCCTCACTGAACATTCTCAAAGCCTTGGGCTCCATGTCTGAACCACACAAGCTAGGCATGGTGGTACATGGCTGTAATTCCAGCACTTGGAAACATGGAGGCTGGAGGATCCTAAGTTTGAGGTTATCCACAGCTACACAGAGAATTAAAGGCCTGCCTGGGCCTTGAGACCCTCTCTCAAAGAGCTAAAAATATAAATTATAAAGACCCCAAACATTCTCCCTGCAGATAGCCCTCTTACCTTTGACTGGACTTACAGCATCTGTGTTTTCAGTCTGGACCAACTCAGCTGTTACCACTAGGCCCCTTCTCCCATACACACATTTTTCCGGCTCATTGTACACATAATTGCTCTGGAGGGGACAGATTTCCAAACCCCAGGGGAGATGGAATCTGCTGGCAGGATGAGGACACATTCTGTATTCATTTTGGGTTCATCTGTTCTGTGAAAGCTATTGTTTGCCTCTTTTGCTATTGTTGCTATTATTATTATTATTATTATTATTATCTTTTCATTATTTAAATTGCACCCATTAGGATGGATCTGCTGGGTAAGTAGTATGTTCCATTCACTGCAATTTCCTCCAGGCACTGATGGGCCCAGGACCTACCTACCTACCATTGATCTCTGGTTTAGGGGTTGGTGAAGTGGGAGGATTTAAGGGATCCTGGCCCATAGCTAGCCATAGACCTGCCTCTTCTCTCCAGGACCGCAGAAGCATCCCGGAAGAGAAAAGAAAAACGGAGGAAGTGGAAACGCTATCTCCTGATAGGCCTGGCCACGGTTGGAGGCGGGACAGTGATTGGTGAGGCTCTGCTGGGGGGTTGGGGAGGAATAGATTGTGGCCTGTGTATCAGTGGGGAGGTGGCCCCTGCACGTGACAGGCACCTAAGCCAGTAGTAAATATGCTCATTAACACTGATAGTCACTGCCCAGGCATGGTGGTTCATGCCTGTGATCCCAGCACTTAGGAGATAGAGAGAGGCAGAAGGATCAAGAGTTCAAGGTCATCCTTTGCTGCCTAGTGAGTCTGAGGTCACCCTCAGCTATGCGAGATAGTCTCTAAAAGTGAAAAAATAAAAATTAATTTAAAGGCATTGCGGAAGCTCTATAGAAGGCAGCACTGGGGAAAGAACCCATTAAGCCATGTCCTGACTGAGCTCTTACTCTGCAGGTGTGACTGGGGGACTAGCTGCCCCACTTGTGGCTGCCGGAGCTGCAACAATCATAGGCAGTGCTGGGGCAGCCGCGTTGGGCTCAGTGGCTGGCATCGCCGTTATGACCTCACTGTTTGGTGCAGCTGGAGCTGGCCTAACAGGTAAGGTTAAAAAGGAACGGGGCCTTGGAGAAGATTTTAATCCACCTTGACTCAGCCGAAAGGATACACCAGATGGCTTTTTGCAAGGGGCAGGGAGCAGAGGAGGGAGTGAGGAAATGTGGCTTTGCCCTTTTGGAATCCCAGCCAAGCCAGATTTGCAGCAGATCTTAGAAGTTGTTGGATTTGTAATCAGCACAGCCAGGGTCTAAGTTTCCCCATGTGTACCCCGTGAGTACTTGCTGCGGTGAAAGAGTCCAGCCCAGCCTGTTGCTATCACCCAGGGAGTACCCAGGCACCATCCCTCGGAGTCATGAAGTCCTCGCTGTGGCTCTCCAGCCTTGCCTGTGCTGGTGGCCTCCAGTCACACGCAGGCATGTGGAATGCTGCCAAGAATCACAGCTGGTATAAGCTGAGTGAGGGTTAAGGCCCAGCAGGAAATGCAGGAGAGAGATAGCAACTGAGGCAGGACAGGGCAATGATTCAGAACCTGAGTTCAGACCCTGGCCTGTGGTTTAATGGCCTTGAGCAGTGTCTTCCTATCTTCTAATCAGGGACAACAGTCGTACCTGTCTTAGAGTTCTCAGATGAAATGCATTTGTCCAGGAGCAGAGCATATAGACTCGATGTATGACTATGTAAACGCACTTGCTTGTGTCTCTGTCCTTAGGATACAAGATGAAGAAGCGAGTCGGGGCCATTGAGGAGTTCATGTTCCTGCCACTGACGGAAGGCAGGCAGCTACACATCACCATTGCCATTACTGGCTGGCTCGGGTCCGGCAGATACCGTGAGGATCAGGGTGGAGAGGGACTCAGATGGGAACCGGGTTTGCCTCTGTTGGTCAGACCCTGGGCTAGTTTGTTCTATGTGTCTTTAAGGACTGGGAATGGAAGGCTCATTTCACAGAGAGGGAGTAGACAAAGAGAGGTGCAAAGACCACCTTCTATCCATCCACCTGTGTACCCAACCGCCCATTATCCAGATAAGAATTCACCCATCCATCCATCCATCCAACCATGCATCATCTACCCAACCATCTATCTATCCATCTGTCCATCTATCCATCCACTCATCCACCCATCCACCCATCCACCCAACCCATCCATCCACCCACTCACCCACCCATTCATCCACTCACCCATCTATCCATCTATCCACCCACCCATCTATCCATCCACCCACACAACCACTCACCCATCTATCCATCCATCCATCCATCCATGTAGCAATCTTTATAGATTGCCATCCTCCATTCACCTGTTCCGTGACTGGGACACCCTCTGCCACAGCCAGTAGAGGATGCTGCCTACACCTATATGTGTTCTTTTCAGGCACGTTTAACGCACCATGGATGGCCCTAGCCCGCAGCCAGGAGCAGTACTGCCTGGCCTGGGAGGCCAAGTACCTGATGGAGTTGGGCAATGCCCTGGAGACCATCCTCAGTGGCCTCGCTAACATGGTGGCCCAGGAGGCTCTCAAGTACACCGTGCTCTCGGGTAAGCACCCCACACTGACACCATGGCACCCAAACCTTGCATGTCTGTAATCCAAGGGAACCTGGCTTTGTGCTGGAGACCAAGGGTGCAGACAATCCTAGGGCCGCACGCATGCCAGGCGAGCATTGCAGGAACCTGGCTGTGTGCTGGAGACCAAAGGTGCAGACAACCCTAGGGCCGCACGCATGCCAGGCGAGCATTGCAGGAACCTGGCTGTGTGCTGGAGACCAAGGGTGCAGACAACCCTAGGGCCACACACATGCCAAGCGAGCATTGCAGGAACCTGGCTGTGTGCTGGAGACCAAGGGTGCAGACAATCCTAGGGCTGCACGCATGCCAGGCGAGCATTGCAGACATTCTTAGCTCATCTTAGCACTGTGTTTACTTTTTTTGTGCTTTTTATTCTGGGAGGCAAAAGGAAAAAAAAAAAGTCAAAGTTTTATTCTGCATTTAAAGATAAGAAAAGTGGTTGCATCAATCTTGACCTTAAGCTAGAATGTTTTTATTATTATTTAAAACAATTTTTAAATTTAAATATATTTCAATCATATTCTTCCCCCAAGTTTGCGTTTGCTTTTTATCTCAAGACAGGGGTTCATTAATTTCCCCAGGCTGTCCTCGAACCCACTCCGTAGCCTAGGTAGACTTTAATTTTGCGATTCTCCTGCCTCAGCTTTGTTTGTGACTTTTATGCCAAGAGACAAGGCAACAGCCAATCATATAGTGTATCCATTGGATACTGCTTCATGACATGTCAACCCTCAAATCATGGTGTCGTAATCCTTTATTCCAACAGCTCAGGAGAGGCAAGGCTGAAGTTGGCTTATCTCAACTGGGCCTATTTATGGATCCATGGGTCAGTTAACTGTTCCCTTCCTCAGCCAGCCTGAGGCAACTTGAATGGCTTGGCTCTGTCCCATGTGTCTCTTGAAGACATCAAGCTGGCCCATACCAGTGGGAGAGATCAGCAGATGTGGTCTCATACCCCAGGCTAGCTCAAGCCCCCCACCTACTGTTTCTTTGCCCTAAATAAACAAGTCACTTGAGCTGGGCAAGGTAGTGGATTTAGGATACTGGATGAATGACTGGATGGAGCTGTCTTTGGAATCTCACAATGGCGTGTGCTTGGGCAAGAGATGTAGTTTATGCATCAGAAATGTTGTTTCAAGTTTCCCCATTTGCTGGTTAGAGTCTGTCACCAGGAAACCTTTCAGATTTTCTAGAGCATCCATCAGCCACACTGCCCTAGCAAGGCTCCCCCACTTCATCTGTGGGCTCCCATCTCCTCAGGTATCGTGGCTGCTCTAACCTGGCCAGCCTCCCTACTCAGCGTCGCCAATGTCATCGACAACCCCTGGGGCGTGTGTCTCCACCGGTCAGCAGAAGTTGGCAAACACCTGGCGCACATCCTTCTCTCACGGCAACAGGTACCCAGGAATGGTGGGGGTGGGGCGGGAGAGAAGGCAGACAGGGAAGCTTGCATACTGATATATACACCATGCCTACTAATGAGAACCCCGACAGTAAGTCCATTGGTCGGAGCCTAGCCGCTTTGGGGAAGAAAGTCATCTTTGCTGTCACTCAAGCTCAAATCAGGAAAGTATCCGAGGATACACAAAACCACCTGCATTGCAGCTCTGCGGAATGTGACTCCTCCTTCCAGCCTTCCTCACGTATGCACATGGTGTACGCACTCACACGCATTTACACACACACACACACACACACACACACACACACACACACTGTGGAATCTGACTCCTCCTTCCAGCCTCCCTCACGTATGCACATGGTGTACACACTTACACACACTTACACACACACACACACTTGCACAATACATACTTACACATACACACACACATAAATAAATAAAAATAGACCTTTTTAAAAATAGCTTTAAAATAAGATTTGGATCCAGGGCCACAGAAATTTGATAAAGTGCCTGTCCCCAGAACCTACATTTAAAAATAAAACAAAACAAAGAAGTTCTGGGTATGGTGGCTCATGCCTATAATCTCAGCATTCGGGAGACAGACGCAGGCTGATCTCTGAGTTCGAGGCTAGCCTAGTCTAGGACTACACAGAGAGACCCTGTCTCAAACAAAAAAACAAAAAAAACAAAAAAAACAAACCAGATGTGGTCATCTACACCTTTAATCTCATCACTGGGGAGACAAAGACAAGTGGATCTTTGGGGCTCACTGGTCACCAAGGCTTAGCCAAATCAGAAAGGCCCATGGCCAGGGAGAGACATTGCCTCATAAAACAAGGTAGGTAGATTCTGAGGGATAATGATCAGTGTTGACCTGTGGCCTGCACACATACACACACACATACACATACGCACACACATATACATACACACACACGTACACACACACAGTGTATATACATGCATAAACATACAGGCACACACATACAAACGTACATATGCATATACACAAACACACACCTGCACAAAAACATACACACATACACAAACATACACACATAAATGCACACATACACACATATATACATATACGTGCCACAGACTGGGTTGCTTCAGGGACCCCTTGTTCCACGGGGTGATAAAAGTTCTGGCCTGGTGGGCAAAGAGTTCGGCGAGTGACAAACAGAAATGACACAAAGGAGTGTGGTATCTGAATGCAATTTGTACAAAGCAGAAATCAGGCTTATATAGTATACAGAGAACAGGGCAAATGACAGAAGTCCCATAGGCAGGAGACGGCCGCATCAAGGTCAGTGAGAACAAGCAGCCAGGTGCAAAGTGGAGGAGCAGTGGTGTCCTTCTTCTTGGGCTATTTTGGTAGCCACAAGATAAATTCTCTGGGTCTGTCTGAGGCAAGTAGCTGAAGGTCGAATACTAGCATTCCTTGGCTGTAACATAGATAACTAGTGACGGAAGCCCTATAACTTCTCTCTGGTTATAAAACAATTCTTCCTTGTGTGGGACTGCTCTGATAATAAGTACCTAACTGCTATCTCTAACTTTGGAGACACCCTGTCTGGTAAGACAGCTTCTTTGTAAAGATTCCAAGCTAATTACAGCTAGGAAATCAATTAGGATTATTGAAACACTGTGGAGGCCAGGAAATAATGTTCATTCTCAGTTTTAGCTAATTATGAAATATTTCTTAGGGCACCTTTATGCCTGAATAAAGAAAGCACGCAGATCTCTCCACAGACTTTAGCAGAGACCAATCTGGAACACACCTGAGCTAGGAGATGTCAGCGACTGACCACCTCAGGAGACTGACTCCCTTTGAAGTGTACGCCTCAGGACCTTTATCAGGTTTTTAGGCCTTTCATACAGACACAACCGAAGTAGACGAGTTCTGTGTGACATATACACAGTGTCCATACATGTATGCATACACATACATATATAAGCACACATATACAAACATGCATATGCACATACATACTCCCACAAACATGAACACATGCACACTTGCACATATACACATATATACAGACATATACACATGAATGTATAATACATTCTCTCTCTGTCTCTCTGTCTCTCTGTTTCTCTGTCTCTCTGTCCCTCTCTCTCTCTCTCTCTCTCTCTCTCTCTCTCTCTCTCTCTCTCTCTCTCTCTCTCTCTCTCTCTCAAGGTAAAAGTTAATTTTTGCTGGAGAAGCCCAGGGCTCAGGCACTCCTATGGTATGTGCCATGGGAGAGAGGCCCCCTTGCCTTGAGCAGGAAGTCACAGCCACACCACTATTTCCCATGGTATGGCTTGAATTCCTTGCTCCAAGGTGACAGTATTTGAGCTCCAGGAGGCAAGAGGAAGAGCTGAGGAGCAAAAGCAGGTGCTGTACAACCTCTCAGTTACCCTCTCCTTGGCCAGAGACTAGTCACATGACCACACTTCACTGCCCCAAAAGCCAGGAAATTCAGTCTTTATTCTGAAAGGGCAAGCAGCCAGCTGAAATTCAATTACTGCGGACAAAGGGGAGCATAGCTACTGACAGACCCAGCAGTTTCTGCCAAGGTGGGGGGTGTTGCCTGGGAAACGGCTAACGCCAGCCAATCTCTGCATCTCCCCTCCCAGAATGAAAGGGAAACCCTATAGTAGGCCTTTGGCAGGTCTGGCTGGAAGGCACAGACTGGGGTGGGTTTGGCTAAGCAAGGTGAACTTTTTCACCTCCCATGTTGCAGTCTGGGTATCAACGACCAAGAAGGGTGATGACTGGTAACATCCACACCTCACACACAAGTGTACTCTCCTCACAATATGGAGAGCAGAAGTCAGACCTGCCTCCTCAGGTTGCCTTCCTTGTGGATTCCTGCTTCCAGCATCCATTTCCTAGCCTCTTTTCCCTCCCAGAGGCCTATGTCCTCCTCTGCTGGTAGACCCTCCTCCATCTTCAACACCAGTGGTGTTTGGAGCATCTGCAAGCTTCTTCTCTGTTTCTCCCCCCTCCTGCCTGCCCGACTCCTGCGTCCCTCTGACTCCTGCGTCCCTCTGACTCCTGCGTCCCTCTGGCTCCTATGTCCCTCTGGCTCCTGTGTCCCTCTGACCTCTGTGTCCCTCTGACTCCTGTGTCCCTCTGACCTCTGTGTCCCTCTGACTCCTGTGTCCCTCTGACTCCTGCGTCCCTCTGACTCCTGTGTCCCTCTGGCTTCTGTGTCCCTCTGGCTCCTGTGTCCCTCTGACTCCTGTGTCCCTCTGACTCCTGTGTCCCTCTGACTCCTGTGTCCCTCTGGCTCCTGTGCCTCTGACTCCTGTGTCCCTCTGGCTCCTGTGTCCCTCTGACTCCTGTGTCCCTCTGGCTCCTGTGTTCCTCTGACTCCTGCATCCCTCTGGTTCCTGCATCCCTCGGACTCCTTTGTCCCTCTGGCTCCTGCATCCCTCTGGCTCCTGTGTCCCTCTGACTGCTGAATCCTCATCCTGCATCCCTATTTATCTGTTTTGTTTTGGTTGAGACAGTGTCTCACTCTATAGCCCAGGCTGTACTAGAAACATACTGGCCTCAAACTCCTAACAGTCATCTAGGCTCAGAGTCCTATGTGCTGGGGTCACAGTAGTGAGCCACTATGCCGAGCTGAGATTCTTGACATCTGCAAAGTTCTTATCCTGGGCAGCAGGTAACACTCACAGGTTCCAGGACCTGGGATGTTCACACACACCCCAGCAGAAACCATTACTCTGTCTTAGTTACTTTACTATTGCTATGACAAGATACCATGACGAAGAAAACAGAAAAGGAAGTGTGTGACTTGAAGCCCACAATTCCAGAGGGCTAGGCAGGCAGGCATGGCATAGAGCGGTAGCTATGGGCTCACATCTCAATCCACAAGCATAAGACAGCGCTAATTGGGAATGCTGTGGGCTTTTTAAAACCTCAAAGTCCATCCCCAGTGACACACCTCCTCCCACAAGGCCACACCTCCTAATCCTTCCCAAACAGTTCTACCAACTGGGACAAAGCATCTGAATATACGAGCCTAGGAGGGCCGTTCTCATTAAAATAACTGCACTGTCTTCTGGGAGCCCCACCTCCTTCAATCTTGTGCCAAGTGCCAATTTCTCTGTGTCTGAGCAAATTCCCCAACATTGTGTGCCCATTCCAGACTTTCAGAGGTTGGCATATAGAAATGAAAAGCATTCCTGGAAGTTGTGGCTGTCCCTGGTCTTCAGCCACCTGACTAGGACTCTCACCCTTAGCTACAAACCAGAAGCATCCTCTCTGTGCCTAGAAATGCTCAGGACAAAAAGGGAGAGGACACTAGGCACTATCCACGGCTTTTAGCTGCCTGCCCCCTCACCTCCTGTGTGGAGCCGGACCCTGTTCTCCAGTCTCCTTTTTCTTTAGCATGTCCCATGATGCCTCGCCTTTCTCCAGGCTCCCAGACACTGTCTTATCACTTAGAGCCTTTCTCTCCAGAAAACCAAGCCCCTCCCATGCCTTCCTAGTCATCACATTGCATCTTGTGTCTGATCTCTACATCCCCAGAGGGACCCCCACATCACTGCAGTCCTTAGCCATAGGACTAGTCCAAGTCCATAGCCTTGTAATTGACTTAGTCTGTGTCCCTGGGAAGAAGAGTCATGGCCAATGATGCTTTGAGATAAAAGGGAGTTAGCTAAGCCAGAGACCAATTGCTCTTGAGGGAGCCAACCCCTGAGCTGCTATCTCCTGCATCTGCAAGGGCCCTGACATCGTTGATTGACACTTCAGAGTGTGGGAACCGTAACATGCACCCAGGCAAGTGCTGACGAGTTTGTAGTCCATGAAAGGACTGACATGCTTAAACTTGCTGTAATCTCTCCAAACACCTGTGTCCTGTTTCCCCTCAGGGCCGGAGACCTGTCACCTTGATTGGATTCAGCTTGGGAGCCAGAGTCATCTACTTCTGTCTGCAAGAGATGGCTCAGGAGCAAGGTAAGCACACGCATTGAGCCCTTCTCAAGTTGGTTCCCAGGGCATAGGTTCGGGGCCTGGGGTCATGAGTTTTGCAAAGTATATTCCCAGTCCTTAAAATAACAGTTCAAATGCATACTTTTAAATGGAAAGACCTGTTCAGTGTATGCACTAGACTACATGAATGGAAGACTGTCCCATCATGATGACATGTCCCTGTACTCTGAGTGTCAGACTGCACCGTGTCTGTGGGACTCACCATGAATCCGAGAGAAGGAGCCTCTCTTATCTCTTCTGGTGGCTTGACATCCCTTGGTAGTCTTGGCTGTCTTTAGTGGCACTTGGCTCTTGTTAGCAGTTCCTTAAAGTTGTTGTCATCCCTTGTTGGTCCTTGGTGGTTCTTGCCACCCTCTTTGTGATCTTCGGCAGTCCTTGGAGGTCCTCAGTGGCTCTTGTGTCCTTAGGTGGTCATCCCTTGGCAGTCCCTAGCCTCCCTTGGCATTCCTTAGAAGTGCTTGGTAGTCATTGATAACCCTTGGTGAACTTCAGCATCCCTTAGCTGCATTTGACCATCTTTGGTGGGTTTTGGCATCCCTTGGTGATCCTTGTGAGGTATTTTACTCCACTCTCTGCATCCGTCTTCCATGGCACATTCTTTGTTCCTCTTCTTCCAAGAACATGGAGGGTCATTGGCTTTAGGGCCCATTCTGACCCAGTAAAATAGCAAGTTCTTTAATTAAACCTGCGTAAATCCTTTTCCAAGAAAGACTATGTTCACAAACTCTAGATAAGCAGATCTGAGAGGCCACGTTCAACCTACCATAGATACCGATGAAGTATGTATGGCCCTGTGTCATTCTCTCTGTACTAAACCAGCTGAGGGGCTGGGCCACTGGCAGATGAGAACCTCAGGACACAATACTGGCTCTGCTCAAGTCTATCAGCAGAAGCTGTTGGAGAGGAAGCTGTCTGGGAAGTGAAGCTGCAGAGCACTCGGGGTATGTCACTCTTGCTAGGACACAGGCTGCTCCCCCACCCCTACCCCTGATGGCATATACAGGTGCAAGACACTAAAGACAAGAGAAAGCTCTGGACAGAACTCCCACCTACACAGCGGGGCAGATAGGCAGAGCAGCTGGAGTGGTGGCCGCTGTTCCCAGGACCTCACTGAGTACCACTCTGAGCCTCATTTTCCCCAATTACAGAATTGAGGGCCCTACCCCATGTTCTAAAGAGCAAGTGAGGAGGTACCCATACAGCATTTTGGCCAACCTTCAAACCAGTTGGTACAAAGATGTCCTAGGAAGCCCCTCCTGCCAATTACTGCTCACCCAAAGCTGCCCTTGCCCTAGTCAGCCCAAGCATGTGACCATTGCTCCCCCACCAGTGAGAACAAGGGAAGATGGGATGTCCACTATCAGCTAAATTTGAAAAGGTCAGGGTCCATTTCAATGCTGACATTACCAGAGGTCTCCAAAATCAGGAGTATGGGTGGTCCAATTTTGTTCCTTTTACCAAAGCATGTCCCCATGACCAGCCTGACAGTAGAGGCTATTTTTCTGGTTACAGACAACGTGGCTATACCACTCTTAGCATTGATCATAGAAGGTCAATACCTGGGCCCCCTCCTCCTACCCCACCCCCAGTCTCCTTTAGCTTGCAGCAACTTTTCTTTCCCTGCTTGTGTCTAGCTAGGACAAGCAATGCAAAGGCACTGTGGTCCTATTTCAAGTAGCTCTGGTCTGTCTGCAGCCATTATGCAAAAGGACCTGGCTGATTCTGGACTATGCTCGCCAGGAAAACTGAAGCTGAGGTCAGGCAAGAACCAGGAAGAAGGTAGGGATGAAAATTAGATTAAAGATGAAGGACATTGAACATCCGTTTCTGTATACCCCTTCTTGGGTACCACAGACAGACAGACAGACAGACAGACAGACAGACAGGGTCAATCCATGTGTCTCTGGTAGGTAACCCACCTAGGATGCTCTGGATAGCTGGATAAGCCCCCAGGGAGCCAGTGTCTCCCTTTCCTCAGATCTTTGCCAACCTCCTCCTGTCCTGCCATGGCACTATTTTGAGTCCCAGCAACTTTGAAATGCTGAGTTCTGTATTGCTGCCTTATACGCATGGTCACGGCACTGCCTGTCTCTTAGGAGAGAGCAGAGGAGACTTATCAAGTGGTGAAGTGTATATGAAAACATACACGTTCTAAAGAGGCCAAAGGCGTGTACTAGTCAGCTATGGTTGCTGTGGCACTGTATAAGCAGCCCTAGACTCAGAGGGGTGTGGCACAAATACGCCCAGGAGCTGACTGTGGTCTATTGGTCTGACATGGGCTCTGCTTTGGCTGTGAAGTCAGTGGGCCTTGCTGTCAGCTGCTGGCTAGATTTAAGTCATTTCTGTCTGTATTTGTCCTTGGAAGGTGGCAAGGACAATGGCCACCTACGATATGCTCTGCTTGGTAGCTCCCTAGAGTGCCAACACCAGGCAAACAGGTAGACACACCTAAGACCCCCCTCCTCATGTATGCCAGACCCCAGCATCCTGTCTCTTCTTAGAGACCACTGTAAAAACCATGTCTCCAAACACTGGCACTTGAGGTGGCCAAGGCCAGCCACTTCCCATGATCCCCTGTAGGCCAATATGCTTTCCATCCCCACTGTGCTCTCACACACCTGGTCACAGCTACAACCCTGGTACAGCCCCCTGGCCTCAGCTGTGCATCTGTCTTGATGCTGGCTGCTGGCCACCCAGGCTCCTCGCTGCTCTCTGAGGCTGCTGCTCCTCAGGAGGCCTTTGGAACACCTCCATCCTTCATATAGTTCTCATTTCCCCACCCCATGCGCAAACCCTGCACCTGGCTCGTTACCTCAGATGGTGTGGTCTTATCAATATAAGATGCCTCCAGATGCTATGAATTACATGTTACCTTCAGGTCCATCTAACACAGTGGTTCTCAACCTTCCTAACGCTGCCACCCTTTCTTTCATACAGTTCCTGTGTGGAGCCCCCCCCCCCAACCATATAACATCATTCCATCACTACTTCAAAGCTGTATTTTTGCTCCTGTTTTGAATCATAATATAAATATCTGAGAGGCAGGGCAACTGATCTCAAACCACTAAGGGGTCGCGACCCACAGATAGAGAACCATTGGGCTGATGCAAGCTAAGCTTCAGCTTCAGTTCCCCTGCTGGGCATGTGAAATTCAGTCATCACTTAACATGGTCCCTGGGAATGAGACTGCCTGGTGCTGAGGCTGGAAGCTGGGAAGGGGAGGAGGGGAAGCAGAGAAGGGGGCGGGGGGGGGCGGGGGGACGGGGCAGGCAGGTGGCTTCTCAGGGGTGGGCCAGGGCACGATCCTTGGATGGCCTTGCACACAGAATTTAGTAGTAATGGTGCTCAAAGCAACTCCCTTTGTCTCCCCTGCCTTTCCTGGCCTACCTGTAAGAACACTATCGGCTCTGTCACAGATGGGCATGGGACTGTGGGCCACTGACCTAATCTCTCTGTGCCTCTGAGTCTTCAGCTAAATATAGGACTTTGTATATTTGCCCCAAAGGATGGGTAAGGGATTAAAGTGAAATCACAAGTGCTGAGGTAGCTAGGTCCGATGCCTGTGCTCAGCAAAGACTTAATTCTCTCTGTGCGCTCTAACATGAGATTGTACAGGGCACAGGAACAGAGGGAAATGCTAAGCACACGGGAAACCTGGTTCTCTATGTCCTTGAGCTTCAAAAAGTCCTAGCCCCACGATGGAGATGAACTCCCAGTGGGCAGGGTCTGGCTCCTACCTGATTATCACCCCCCTGCCTGGCATGTTGGGGTGCTCAGCACAGGCTTGACTTAGGGTGAGAGATGCAAGCAAGGTCACCTGCGTGTGAGCTGGTGTAGACTGGCAACAGCCATGTCCTGAGCTCGTGCCAGCATTTCCTCACTTCAGCCCCTGACACAGCAGCTGCAGGGGTGGGTGTAGTGGCTCTCTCTCTGCTTCACACATGAGAGAACTGTGAGAGAGAGGGTCATCCACAAGGATCTTAGTGCAGGGCCAGCAGCCTTCCTCTTAACTGCAGTGCCAGACAGAGAGTGCACGGACTCGGGACGATGGCAGGCATTCTGCAGTGGGGGCTTGCAGAGACAAGGGTAGTCATCAGCACAGACAAAGGTGGGGTTCCAGAGAGCACCTGGAAGTGTAGCCTAGAGAAGAAGCCTGATGAGGGAGGTGGGTGGAGCTGGGGCTGACTGGGCGGAACCCTGAAGTCTCTGAATCATGTAACAATGATGGACTGCAGGAGGGGTGGGCACTGGGCAGCCTGGAGCCTACCTGTGTGTGCTCGACTCCACACCTGTACACACACAGCAGCTTCCCAGATCTCAGGGTCCTCCAGAGCCCAGGGGCTTCCATTATTCTCTACACAAGGTACAGACTTCTCTCAGTGACACCCAAGGCCCACAGGTAACCTCCCGTCCAGCATTCTCTCTACCACCTGCCGCCCCCTCTGTGGAGCTGCGGCCATGCTCAGCTCTTCCCAGACAAGCTGTGTAGGCCTCTCGGTGCTCTCCTGGCTCTGCTTCTCACCACTCCCCAGAGCATAGTCCTCGCTCCACCTAGAAGGTTCTCCTCCAAGAGTAGTAGCAATCACTTTTACATTAACTGTGTTTTCCTGTCCCTACAAGTGCTGAACTCTCCATATACAGTAGCCTGTGTAGTCAGAGAGCTCTGATTAGCATGGCCGGTCCACAGAGGAGGCCACTGAAGCAAAGAGCCTGAGGAGTCAAGTCCCAGGCCAGCAGGTGGCAGGGCAGGCAGCCTGACAGAGGCCATGTGACATCTACCCAACACCAGACTGCAACTCTCCACTCTCCCCAGGCGCTCTCCCCAGTGCTTGCTTCTTTGCACAGCTGTCTTACGGGCCTGTGAGTAACTGTGGACCTCAGAGCCACCGGGCACAGGGCCAGCGGGATAGCTCAGTGGATAGCGTGTCTGTCACTAAGACCTGACTTCATTTCTTGATAATAAAAGGTGAGACCCAGCTCCTGCGAGATATCCCCTCATCTTCTGCTTGGTTGAGAATGCCCCTGGGGCCCACAGCTGGCTGTGACTTACCCCAGAAGGCTGCTGTGCTCAGCCTTCCAGTCTGTGTTCTCAGGGTGTCTCCTCAGAAGAGGGAAGAGTCCCTCTGTGCGGGTGGCTATCCAGATGGTGGCACTACCAGACTCCTTGGAGATGCCTAGCAGTAGGGACATCTCTCCTGCTAGACCTGAGAGTTGCTTGGACTTCTGCTCTGCACCCTCCCTTGTTTTGGGGGTTTTTATTTTTGTTTTTGTTTTTGCCAGAACATAATTCAGAGATCGTCACCATGCACTGAGGATCCCAAGTGCCCAGAGTCCAGAGCCCAGCCAGTGTGTCCAGCCTCCTTGGTGGCCCTGGAGGGACAAAAGCAGGGTCTTTCCTTGCTAAACTGCTTTGACCCACCCCACAAAGCAGAATGAGTGGGGACAAGGCTCTCCACACACACACACAACCAACCGTGCTCATGCTCGGGCCTGACCCATGCCCAGCAGTTGGCAGAGTCAAGATTTGGGGTGTTTGAGTCATTAGGGTAGGGGCTACACGGCTCTTCCCACTGTGAAACTCCTGGCCTACTGGGGCTTGAACTTGTAGTGTGAGTCCTAGCTCTACCATTGATTCTGTGAGCTAACTTCCCCGAGCTGCAGGTAACTGATACGCAGCTCAGGAGCATGACAAGGCCATCGTGAGGTTATGTTATATGCAGCCACGTAGCTTTCAGTTGGTGTGACAAAATCCCTGAGGTCGATAGACAACTTGAGGAGGAAAGACAATTTCTGCCCAGGATATGGAAGGGTTCAGTCTATCATCAATTGATTGGTTACATTAGGGCCTGTGGTGTGGCTGGAACACATGGCAGAGGAAACTCTCACCTCACAATGGCCTGACTGGTTCCAGGCAGCCCTGATTATTTAGCACCAATTAATCTGCACACATAGGACCCTCTCCTAATCCCAGGCAAGCTGCCATGATCTGAGCAGTGGAGAGAAAGATTCACTCTAGTGGACTGGAATCCACCCCTTTTTTCTGTAGCTCCCTCAAAGCAAGTAATGATCGTTGTCTGTAACTATCAGAATCACCCCAAGCCAGCACCATCTGAACTGTCTTAGTCTTACATCTAACTCTGGAGCCTCAGAGTTCCACAAAAACAAGACTCCAGACAGGTTATGTTTCCTGAACCCATACTAGGAACCAGGAGCCAGAAGACCTCAGTGAGATTCTGGCCTCTGCCATGAATTCTCAGCTAAGGGGTTGGTCAAGACAACATGGACCCTGCTTTAGTTACTGGTCTGTAGTTGTGAGGAGACACCATGACCAAGGCAACTCTTATAAAAGGAAGCATTTAATTGGTGGCTTGCTTACAGTTTTAGGTTACTCCATGATCACCATGGCAGGAAGCAGACAGGCCCAGCACTGGGACAATAGCTGTGAGCTTTACATCCTGATTCACAAGCAGCAGTGACACTAGGCCTGATGTGGACTCTCTAAACCTCAAGCCCACCCTCTAGTGACACACTTCCTCCAACAAGGCCACACCTCCTAATGCCTCTAATCCTTCCCAAACAGTTCTACTCCCTGCTAACCAAGCATTCAAATATATGAGCCTGTGGGGGCCATTCTCATTCAGAAGTCACAGGCCTGAGCCTCAGTTCCCTTGTCTACAAAAGGAGAATTTCTTTCTCTAGCTCTCCCTCACAGAACAGTCCTTCCAGCTTGGAAGGTGTAGGAAACCCTTAGAGGAAGCCCAGGCAAAGCAAGTCGTGAGGCCCATGGGGGAGAGCCTCATCGGGTGGTCCCAGCAGCTCAGAAGCTCAGTCATCAGCTCTCCTGCAGTACCCAGGACATCAAAGCCAATGCCCAGCCTTGGGCCTGAGAGACCGGGAGTGCAGCCAGGCAGATCCCAGCCAAAGTGAGGATTGCTTTGATAGCACTTGGCTCTCGACTGTGCCCAGTATGTAGGCAATCAGAGGGGATGGGCTGGAAGTGGTGACTGGAGAGAGGGGAAGGAACTAAGGTTAAGAAGGAGTATATAACAGGAATGGCTGCTACAATCTCCCGGGATGGTCTAACCTCTGCTCTTTCCTCCAATGAAACTTTAACACATATTTTCCTCACGTCTTGCCCAACCAGCGGGACAGGTAATTCTGCCTGTTTTCTACATGCAAATTGGGATTAAGAGACAGTGAACTAGGGGCTGGAGAGATGGCGCAGTGAGTGCTGAGCCTGCCCTACAAGTGTGAGTGCCTGAGTGTGATACCTTGAACTCATCTAAAAAGCACTTGGCCATGGTGGTGTGCAAGCCCAGCACTGTGGAGGCAAAGCCGGAAGAAAGGGGCAAGGCTGGAAGCCTCGTTCACAAGGCCAATCAGTCTAGCTAATTATCAAGTTCAAGTAAAAATGAGGTGGACAGTCCCTGAGGAGCAGCACTGAGGTTAACCCCTGACCTCCACACACAGCATACATTCACATTCACACACACACACACACAAAGAAACAGGAAGGTAGAGAAGGGGGGGACTCGCTTGTGTCTTTCTCTGACTCTGGAGTTCCTGTCCTACTGTAGGATTTTACTGCAATCTATCCTGGTGGTGTGCTTTCAACCACAGCCATATCCTAGATCAGACACAATGATATTCCAGTTCATTGGCTCATTCATAGAGTGCCTACTGTGTGCCAAGTTCTATACTGGACTGTGGAGAGATGGCAGCGACAGCCTCACCTTCCTGTTAGTCAGTTGAAATAAACAGCCCTCCCAGAGGCATGGGTTGGGGTCGAGAGAGAGAGAGAGAGAGAGAGAGAGAGAGAGAGAGAGAGAGAGAGTGTGTGTGTGTGTGTGTGTGTGTGTGTGTGTGTGCCAGCAGGGGAGTGCCTGTCATCTGACCTGGCCACTGGCACATAGCAGGTGCTTTAAAATGGTGTTCTTCCTGCCTTGCACATTCCACTCTTGGCAGATACCTAGTTGGAGCTGACATCTCTTCACATTGCACCCTAGAGTGTAGACCATTGTTCCTATCACACCAAACCCTGATCCCTGTGGCTTAGAAGCCAGCCAGAGTCACGGAAGGCAGCTTCCAGGACCCACCCCTGGCTCCAGAATGGGCCCTATCTGCCTTGTCACCTCTGCACTTCCAGCCTCTGGCTTAGAGCTTAGCATGCTGGTAACTGACTTCTGAATGAGGTACATGAAGCAGACGTGGAGCATGCTGGGAGTTCTTCCTACAGAAGAAAGGGGCAAGGTCATGAGCTACCTTAGCCCAAAGGACACCACAGTGCACCGTGGTGCCAACTGATTGATCTATCTGTCCAAGCCTCCCAGTGACCCTGCCACACCAAGATGCTTCACCTTCTACTGCCCAGCAGTCCACTTACCCCACTCCACTCGCCCTCTCAGAACCCAGACAGGAAGCATACCCGTCAAGTGATGAGGAAATGAGCAGAGCCAGAATTACCCCAAGTTCAACAGCCCCGGCTCCCAAAGAGTAGTCTGTCTTCCAGCCACAGACATCAATTTGCTTTGGGAATGATGCCAGCTGGTGGCAGGGGTAAGGGTGATGGTGCCCGCTGCCACAAAGAGCCTCCGCTGGAGCACTACTCACTCACTAAACAGAAGCACTCACTGAGACACTGGCAGCCCCAGATCATAATGGACTGTTCCTTTATATTTTTTTTTCCTGTGTATTTGCTTTGAAGAGATTTTTCAAATTGGACATTTGGAGGAACTCAATTCAGACCGACTCCTGCTGGCTGCCTCAGCCAGGACAAAGCCCTCCGAAGCAGGAAATCAGTTCCTGCTTCAGCCTATGTATGCATTCATTCAGGTATGCATTCATTCATGCATGCATTCATTCATGTATGTATTCAGTCAGGTGGGGATTTATTCTCCTCTTCATTCCAGAGGGACTTGAGGGAATTAATTCAGAGCACTAGGTACTGTCTCTGCCAGGTGGCCCCGAGCATGCAGTCAGGGCTGGGCCAGCATACCTTAGGGCATATTTGCTAAGTGATTTAAAAGCCTGCTTCTGCCGAGCCCTGGGGTCCCTAGCTTCTGTCCGCCCAGCTGGCTCCCCATCCCTCCCCAAGCCACAGACCCCTTCTGTCATCCTTCCGAGTGTCTTCCAGATGCAGGGCAACAGGGAAGAGTAACAGGCAAAGGCGCACTGGGTGTGGAGTCTAGAGACCTGAATCCAGACTCTGTTGGTTCCTGTCTGGGTGGCCTTGGGCAAGTCACTTCAGCCCTCCAGACTTTAGGCTGATTGGTGGAAGGACCAGAGCCTGCCCTCTTCTTCTGTGTTTTCACAGTGGCCATTTGCTGGCTGTAGACTATGTGACAGGCCATGTACGAAGGGCTTTGCCTGTTTTCTCTTGCTGTGTAGAGCTAACATCACTGAGACAGAGGCATTGCTGGCTGACACGGGGAAGGCCAGAAAAATAAATGGATGTGGGTATCAGCTGGTAAAGTGCCTGTCTAGCATGCAAAAATCTCCGATACCACAAAGAGAAGGCTGGGAAGGTATAGGAGATATAAAGCCATCAGCAAGTTTCCATGTCAGAGAGCTGAGCCTAGATCCAGCAGATGTGCTCACAGCTGAGCCTGCATCCAAACAACAGAACTACTCCCAGCTGAGTTAGCAAACTGCACACATTTGGTACATAAGCCTCGGCCTCCTGAGAAATGGATCCCCATTATGCTTTCTTCATGGGACTAGTCATAGGATAAACGGGAGATTGTCTCTAAAGCAGGGGCTGGCCAGGAAGCCATCTTCATGAAGGAAGTTCGTCACTGTCATTCGTATCCCGTGTCTCAGCAATTCCATCACGGTGATAAGAACCCTGACCAAAAGCAATTAGGGGAGAAAGGGGTTTATCTACGGCACATCACTGAGGGAAGCCAAGACAGGAACTCAGGCAGGAACATGGAGGCGATGGGAGCTGATACAACCGTGGAGGAACGCTGCTTCCTGTTTTGCTCTGCTTGGCGTATTCAACTGCTTTTGGTTTTGTTTTGCTTTGTTTTTTCCTCTGTGTAGCTCATGCTGTCCTTGAACTCTGTAGACCAGGCTGGCCTTGAAGTCACAGAGACCTCCCTGCCTCTGCCTCCCAAGAGTTGGGATAAAAGGTATGAACCATCACCACCTGGCTTCAACCTGCATTCGTAGACAACCCCAAACCACCTGCCCGGGGGTGGCCACATCCACAGGGGGCTGGGCCTTCGCAAGTCAATCAATCAAGAAATGGTCTCAATGGAAGTTCTTCCCGGCTGACTCCAGCTTCTGTCAAGCTGGATGGTAAAACAGAGGAGCTGGACACTCTGCTTCTCTATCATTAGCTGTGCAGTGATTGAGCTCTGGATTTAGCTATTAGCTTCCTCTTAGTCAAATCAAAAAACAAAAGGTACAAAGCAGGGGATGCGTGGGGACATAAAGAAGCCGGCTCCACAGAGAACGCTTAGACCTTCCGTTTCAGCCCAGTCTGCATTGGGCCCTTTCTTTAAAGTGCCTGTGTGCTCTGTTCAGACTTAATTAACCAGCAGAGCTTCAGTGTCTCTGCCCGTCGCTCATTAGAAAGGTCAAGCTGAGGCTCCAAAGCGGGAGCTGTGGGCAGAATGTCGGGCTTGGAAAGATCTTTAACAGCTTGAACTGAGAACTGCACAGGGGAACTACAGCACGGACTTCAGATAATTACCGCTGCGACTCTGGCGAGTGCCTAGGGAGCCTGAAGACTTAATTAGGCCACAAGTCTGGAGTCTTGAGTCTGGTTAGCTTTGCATTTTGTAATCTGGTGGCTGGTGGCTGATGCGGCTCGGCCCCGTGGGCCTGTTATGTGCGAATCGCGGACTCAGAGAGCGATCAAGGGTGGAGTTGATCCGTCCTGCCTGATCTCAGCAGAACCCTGATGGCAAATACTGTCGTCCGCCATCCAGTGTGCCAAGGCAGGGAAGAGGCTGGTGAGCCTGGAGCACAGGACAGCATCTTTAGCAGAAATCCTCCCCCCACTTCCTCTCCCCTTCCCCCTTTCTCCATTCCATTTCCCAGCTCCTCCCTCTCCCCCTCCTCCCTCTTCCTCTCTTTCTATCTCCCTCTCTCTTCCTCCACCCCCAGCCTCTCACCATTATCCCAGTTTTCCAGAGAATAGTCTCAGAAAAGCCCGGGGGCTCTGCCACAGAGTATTGGTCTAGGATGAGTAGCGTGCCCACCTCTGGTTGGCACCCGGGTCAGCTTCTTCCTAGTGCCATCATGAGGCTTCCTGGGAGGGGCCACATTAAGGGTAAGCTCAGTTTTGTAGTGTGTACTTTTCCTGCAGGCTCCTAAGGTCCTGCCCTACTTGGAGACCCCCTCAGTGCTGGGGTCAGTGCAGCTCCACATTGGTGTGGCCCTGGGGGGGGCACACCTCACAGAAGAAGAGAGCCCCACAGCCACTGGCTGTGGCTCGGTCTCTGAGGCCAGCTTCTAGGACCGTGGTTCTCAGCCTTCCTACTGCTGCAACCCTTTAATACACAGTTCCTCATGTGGTGACCCCCAACCATAAAATCATTCTGTTGCTATTTCATAACTGTAATTTTGCTACTGTTATGAACTGTAATGTAAATATCTGATATGCAGATGGTCTTAGGTGACTCCTGTAAAAGGTTCGTTCGAGAGCCCTACCCCAGGGGTCTCAAGAGGTTGAGACTCACCTGCTGGAAAGCCTGCCTTGCATTGAGAGCCTGTACACAGCTCACCAGCTGTTCAGGGTTCCTGAGACACAGCCACCAATATTATCCTTGCTTTCATTATCCTGGGTAAGCATTTAAATCTACAAAGCTGCTTGACAGCTGTTTCCAGGCAGCCTCTCCTAGATCCATCCCGACAGCCTGAGAGTCCGGGTTCTAGGTGAGAAAGTGGCAGAATGTGGTGTTCCTCTCTTTTCTCATCTTTGTGACCAAATACCTGATGAGCAGCGGTTTATAGGATTAAAGGCTTATTTTTGGCTCATGGGATGAGGGCCATGGTCCAATCATTGAAGAGGAAGCATCACAGTAGCATTGCTTTCTCTAGGCTTAAGGGAAGCCACTGCCACTAGGGTCTCTTCTAAGATAAGGACCTAGGCTGAAGGGGCCCGTGGACACATGCTTGTGTTCCAGGGACATTCAGCATGGGTTGTGCTGGCTCTTAGTTGTTCTGTCAGCATCCAGAGCTCCACAGACACGGGGCTGTTCAGGCAAGGCGGCATCACAGCCCATCATAAGCATCGCTCTGTGCCAGCAGCCATGGCAGCCATTCCAGAAATGGAGTAAAGACTTGCAAAGCTTCTGCCTTGTACAGTCCCAGCTATTGGGGCAGGAGGCTGAGGCAAGAGGAATATTCGAGTTCAGGAGTTCAAGGCCAACCTGGACAACAAACTGAGACCCCATATTCTTTAAAAGGGGAAGGAGAGCCAGGCATGATGGCACACACCTTTAATCCCAGCACTCAGGAGGCAGCAGCAGATAGATCTCTATGACTTTGAGACCAGTCTGGTTTTACATAGTGTGGTCCAGGCCAGCCACGGCTCCATGGTAAGATCCTGTCTC
>NW_022196900.1:95528236-95531741 GCF_008632895.1 Mastomys coucha
AAAAAAAAAAAAAAAAAAAAAAAAAAAAAAGGTAAATAAATAAAAATAAAATATATGCAAGGGGAAGAGGCTGTGTGTATTTCAGTGGTAGAGAATTTGCACACCAGGTGTGTGACCCTGCGTTTAAGCGTCAGCACTGTCAAAATGAAATAAATATAGATGATAGATAGATAGATAGAATACTGGGTGTGGTAGCTAATGCTTGCACTTAGTGGGAAGAATTAGCACAAACTCAAGGTCAGCCTGAGCCACACAAGGAGTCCCAGGCTAGTCTGGGCTACAGATGAGCTTCTGTCTTAAAGAGAGAGCAAAAGAAAGAGCCAAGAGACCCAGAAAGTGAGGGGGCAGGCAGAAATAGGACTATATTAGCATATTTCTAGTGTAGCAATTGTGCAGACTAATTAGCTTTCCCACTAATTAGCAGTGTAAATTCTCCCATTACAAATACCCCATAAATGCTAATTAAGTTGTACCAGATACTCTTTGAAGTGCTGAGCTGAGCTCCCAAGGAGTAAAGAAACAAGAAAAAAACAGAAGAGGTGTTGGGAAGTGTTGGGAGGGTCCCGGCCTGTGACCCAGCACTTGGAGGCTGAGGCATCTGGCTTAGACCTCATGCTTAGAAAAACAGTACGTTACAGTTCTTTTTTTTTTTTTTTTAAAGATTTATTTATTTTATGTGTATGAGTACACTGTAGCTGTACAGATGGCCATGAGCCATCATGTGGCTGCTGGGAACTGAACTCAGGACGGCCCTGCTCACTCCGGTGTAATATACTGTAGCTGTCTTCAGACGCACCAACGTTACAGTTCTTAAAAAACATGTTAAAGACTGCAGCTGAGTAGAGAAGGACCAGAGGTGGCATGGTGTGGCATGGTATGGCATGGTGTGGCATGGTGTGGCATGGTGTGGCCCATGCCTTTAACCCAAGCACTTGGGAAAGAGAGGTAGGCAGCTCTTCTTGAGTGTGAGGCCAACCTGATCTACAAATCGAGTTCTACTTCAACCATATCTAATAAAGAAGGAAGGGGGGAAAAAAGGAGAAAAAGGCCAGAGGGGGTGGGAGTATAGCCCTTTAACTCCAGCACCCAGGAGGCTGAAGCAGGAGGGCCATGAGTTCTAGGCCAGCACAGGTTTCATATGGAGATTCTCTCTAAAAAGAAGAAAGATAGAAGCCCACCAGGTTAACAAGACACTAGAAAAAAAAATGGGCTGGGCAGTAGTGGTGTATGTCTTTAATCCCAGCATAGGCAGGCGGATCTCTGAGTTCAAGGCGAGCCTGGTCTACAGAGTAAGTTCCAGGACAGCCAGGACTACATAGAAAGACTCTGTGTTGTAAAAACCAAAGATAGATAGATAGATAGATATAATAAAATAACAAGAGATTTGAGTATAACTCAAATGAAATTTCTGGACATGAGAAGGCAGGACGTGAAATCCATGCCGGATGCTTCAATAGCAGCTTAGACAGAAGAAGAGAGAAACCACTGCAAGATCCATTTGTAGAAATTACCCACAATGCCTTTGTGGGGGTAAGGAAGTAGAAAAAAGGAATGAGCAAGTTCCTTGGCCACCTAATAAAAATCTGAGAGATGAACCAAGGGGAGAGAGGGAGTTTAATGCCTGAGAATTTTCCAGAAGTGAGTCCTTTCTTAGATTCAGGGAGCAGCTATGCCTAGTTAGTAGACTCTTGGGAATAAACGCTGTTCACCGAGAGCCACTGAGCGAGGACAGTTTGCTGAGAGCAGGGACAACCTCCTTGACTCACATGCACACATGCGCATGCACAGCCCATCTAGTCCCAACTAGATTGTAGTCCTCAGTTTACCCAAAATTGTACTTCCAAATTACATGCACTTAATGAAGGACCCATGGGGTTCATGCCTAGAATCCCAGCACCTGAGAGGTGGGAGGCCAGCTTTGTCTACATAGTAAGTCTGGGGCCATCCTAGCCATGTGAGACCTTGTCAATAAATAAATAACATTTCTGATGAGAAAGTCAATATCCTGTGTGTCAGAACACAAACACAAGCCAGTGAAATTAGTAGAAAACTCCAGAGCACAAGAGTCTTCTCTGTCCCGGTTGCTGATATTGCTCCCCTGCGGTATCTGTCAAGATGGGCCTCCATAGTTCATACTCCCCTCAGCAACTATTGTCTTCCAAACATCTACTAAGGTAGACCAGTAAGCCCAGCTTACAGCATTTGGCCACCTAGTCCAAAATCCCAAAGTCTTCCAGTTTCCTTCAAAGACTAGCCTGGTCAGGCCTGTTCTATGATGAGACACCATGACCAAGGCACCTTATAAAACAAAATATTTAATTTGAGGCTCTCAGTTCCAAAGGGTTAGAGTTTATGACCATTGCAGTGGGAAGCATGACTGCAGGCAGGCAGAGATGGTGCTGTAGCAGTAGCTGAGAGCTCACACCTCAATCCACATGCAAGAGGCAGAGAGAGAGATAACTAGAAATGGCAAGGACCTTTGAAACATCAAAGCCCACCCCCAGTAACAGGCCACACCTCTTCCAGCAAGGCCACCCCTCCTCCAGCAAGGCCACACCTCCTCCAGCAAGGCCACACCTCCTCCAGCAAGGCTACACCTCCTCCAGCAAGGCCACACCTCTTCTATCAAGGCCATCCCTCCTCCAGCAAGACCACACCTCCTCCAGCAAGGCCATACCTCCTCCAGCAAGGCTACACCTCCAGCAAGATCATACCTCCTAATCCTCCTCAAACAGTTCCACCAATGTCCAGTATTTAAATATATGAGCCTGTGGGGCCCATTCTCACTCAAGCCACCACAGAGTGTGTATTAAAAGTCCAGAGGGTATGGAAATAGCTCTGTGGCAGAGCATTTGTCTAGGATATACAAGGCCCTTGGTTCCATCCCTAGTAATGAAAACTATCAGATAGAATCTGTAGTAGGTCATGAGCCTCTCTTTCTCTTTCATGGCTCTATCTGTTCATGCACTTCTGTTTGGCTTCTGTTCAGACATACCTTGGCCCCGTCATCACGTGTGAGACTTCTTAGAGTTTTCAGACTGCCAGAGTGCCTCTTGCAACCACCAAACTGGAAGTAGCCATCTTTGTGGGTACCTGTGATCTGTTTGTAATAACTCAAGTTTTATGTTTATGATACGTGACATCATAGCTGTCAAAACATATTTGATTAAAATTCTATCAAATCACAAAGGGAAGTGAGACAGGCAAGAGGGGATGAAATGTAGAAAGATCCAAACCCTGCAGGGTACTCGCTGTGTGTCCCAGGACAGCATTTGTAGGTCTCTGAGGCCGAATGTCCCATGGTAGAATGGAGATGTTCTGTTCACCTTCCAGGGTCACTTGGTCCTAAACTTTTCTTAAAGTAAGAGGTGGTAATGGTGAAAAATAAAAAGAGCCAGGCATAGTGGCACACACTTGGTATCCCAGCACTCAGGAGGCTGAGGCAGGAGGATTACAAATTCAAGACCAGCCTGGACTATATATACTGAGATTCTGTCTTACAGGA
>NW_022196900.1:95531751-95618885 GCF_008632895.1 Mastomys coucha
AAAAAAAACTTTTTAAAAGAGTGTAGTAGGGTGCTGAGGTATCTCCATCAGGAAAGTACCTGTAGCTTGCATGGACCTGAGTTCAGACCCATGTAAGACAGCCAGACATGATATGCACATCTGTGACCTGGGCACAAGTGGAGGATGAGTGGGGCCTCCGAGTTTATTGACCAGTAAGTCCAGCCAATTAGGAAGCACCAGGCTCAGTGATAGATGCTATCTCCAAAGAGAAGGGAGACAGTAACTGGCAAAGATACCCAGTGTCAACCTCCAGCCTCCACACTCATCACATGCTCGGGCATGCACTACATGCATATACCACACGCACAGTTCTTCTACAGGAAGAAAAGGGAACCAGATGTGGTGATGTAGGCCTTTATTCCCAGCCTTCTGGAGACAGAGGCAGATGATGAGTTCCAAGTCAACATAGGGCTGCATAGTTAGACCCTGTCTCAAAAAACGAGGAGGGGAGTGGAGAGATAGCTCAGTGCTTAGAAACTTGTAGTGCTCTTTCAGAGGATCCCATTTTGATCCCCAGTAACCATATCTGGTCTCTCAGAACTGCCTATAACTCCGGCTCCAGGACCCAACACCTTCCTCTGGCATCCACTGGGCACTGCACTCGTATGCACATGCACCTACACATACATATGTATAATTTTTTAAAAAAATAGTGAAATAATGTATTTTTTTAAAAGATTTCTTTGAACAGCCAATCCTGGAGCCCCTACAATCCCAGTTGGCTGAAAATGAGAGTGGCTGTCACCAGATACCCCAGAAATACACAGCCGACCGTGGCTCAGCCAGATGGCTCTTTCATCTCCAGGATAACACACAATCACATTTGATGTGATTTATTTCCCAACCATGAAACTGTACCCACCAGTTGCTTGAACCAAGTCAAACCTATCGTCAGCCAGCCTGGGGCAGGGTAGGGGGTGGGGAGTGGGTAGCCAGGAGAGACCAGGTGGAACAGATTAATTTTGAGATTCCTGGGGTGCAGTAACAGCCGCCTCACTCTGTGTGGGCATCAGAAATGCAGGCTTAGTTATCCCCTTGAAGAATTCATCTTAAATCCTGAGCAGAGGGCCAAAGAGGTTCCTAGGTGATTTCCTGCCAGTGTGTGCCGCCTCCTTTAAGGGGCAGCCTCTGCAGTCAGGACCCCCACGCCCCCTCGCCCCCCTCGCCCACCCCCGTTCTCCCTTTCATCTCTCCCCCTTTATAATTCTCTACTTCCTTTACAGAGTGCATATGTGAGTATCTTTTCAGTGGACTTGGCTTGTGTCAGACACAGCTCATAGCATCTCCTTCAAGGCCTCTCTTGCAGATCTGCAGTTAGCAGATGCTGCCCGGCCCCTCTCCCTGTATCACCCTCTGCACACTTGAGCCCCTGATGGAAGGGAAAGGATCCAGCCACTCTGCAGGTACAGCTGAGAGAGTCTCATTACTGACAACCGCGACAGGCATTCAGGAATGTGCTTGTGCCTCTCTGGCTGTTTGGGGAGACGTCAGAAGCTCTGTGCATGCTGGCTTCCTTTTAACAAGGTCTGATATGGGGAGAGCAGCAGAGATCAGGTCAGCGGTGCTGGTTTCTATGGGGGAAGCTGGGCCCCGGGACATGGCCTTTACATTTGAGTTTTAGAGTTTACACATACACGGTTTTCAAGGCAGTTACTGAGAAGAGGATATGCCCCGTTTGGACCCTGGGTGGTTTTAGGAAAACTAAAGCCATCTCTAGATTTCTGGGAGTGCCAGGTGATGAAAATGTCATCCCAGGAGTCCAGGGTGAGCCTCCAGAAACGCCAGAAGGACAGTGACAGGAGTAAAGCTGATAGCAAAATGTTGTCCAAAGTAGAGAAAGAACTCTGCACACCATGGGTATTCCTGAGGCCGTGGAGCACTTTTTTTTTTTTCTCAAAATGTATGCCTTTATTTTATTTTATATGAGTACACTGTAGCTGTCTTCAGACATACCGGAAGAGGGCATCGGATTCCATTACAGATGGTTGTGAGCCACCATGAGGTTGCTGGGAATTGAACTCAGGACCTCTGGAAGAGCAGTCAGTGCTCTTAACTGCTGAGCCGTCTCTCCAGCCCCAACACTTTATTTTTTCAAGAATTATTTTTATATTTCATTATATGTGTGAGTACAGTCTCTTATGCAAACCAGAAGAGGGTGTCAGATCCCTAGAGCTGGAGGTTTAGGTGGTCGTGAATTGCCTAGCATGGGTGCTAGGACCTTAAACCAGGGTCCTTGGAAAGGCCAGAAAGCACTCCTAACCACTGAACTAACTTTCCAGCCCTCTGATCTCTTGAAAGTGATAAGGGACTGAAGCTATGACTCAGTTGATAAGAGTGTTTGCCTATCGTACATGAAGCCCTGAGTCCCATCTCTAGTGCTCATAAACTCAGAGTGGTGGTGACCCACACCTCTAATCCCATCAGTGGTAATGTAAAAGTAGGAAGGTCACAAGTTCAAGGCCATCCTCAGCTAGTCCTAACCCAACCTAAGATACATGCGATCCTAGGCTACAAGAATCTCAGGCTGGCCTAGAACTAGCAATACAGTCAACAGTGACCTTTGTCTTAGTTACTGTTTCATTGCTATAAGGAGATACCATGACCAAGACAACTTATCAAAGAAAGTCTTTAACTGGGGCCTCGCTTGCAGTTTCAGAAGGTTAGTCTATGATCAACATGGCGGGGAGCATGGCAGCAGGCAGGCATGGTGCTGAAGAAGTAGCTGACAAGTATATCAGCCAGAAGGCAGAGAGAGAGGGAGCCTGGAAGCCCACCCCCAGTGACACACCCCCACCATCAAAGCCACACCTCCTAATCCTTCCTAAACAGTCCTCTGGTTGGGAACCAAATATTCACGTGTATGCGCCTGTGAGTACCGTTCTCATTCAAAACACCACAGCCTTGAACTTCTGATCCTTTTGCCTCTAGCTCTTGGATGCTGGGATCACAGACATCTACTACCACACCAACTCATGTGTAGATGAAACCCAGGGCTTCATGCATGCGAGGCAAGCACTTTCCCAACTGAGCCTCATCTTGAGCCTTAACTTCCATGCCAAATGGATCACTCCTGGGCTAGAGAGAAACGGTGACAGAAAGTCTCAGGAGTGGAGGGCGAGGGCTTGACTGACAAGCTTTCCTTTTCAACCAGAGGCATGCCACCTCCTTACTGCCAAAGTTATAGCAGAATGGAGGACCACCCACTCACATAGTAGACACAGAGTATAAATAAAATCTAAGGAGCTGTTTCAAATTGAGAAGCACAAAAGCTACCTGTGTCTGTGACTTCTGAACTTGAAGATAATCTCACCCCTTTTACATAAGAATATGAATATTTATAAGCTTGTGGGGGCAGGGGGTGGAAGACACGTGCTAGGCAAGTGTTATTCTATTGAGCTGTATTTAATGTCTCAAACTTTCACAGGAGGGAAGGATCAGAAAATGACTCTTGGTAGACACTGTTCCCACAGCAAAAGAATGCCAGGGCCATTAAATGTTCCCTCTGGCATCTTTATAATGTTATACTTATTTAATGTGCATGTGTATATCTAATGTGTGTGTATATATCTGGTATGTGTGTGTATATATGTGTGTATCTGTTGTATGTTTATGTATCTGTTTGTATGTGTATGTATGTATGCATTTACATGTGTATGTATCTGTTGTAAGTGTGTACGGTGTGTGTACATATAAAATGTATGTATACACAAATGCCTCGATTCCCATGAGGAGGTCAGAAGACAACTTGAGTTGATCTGTTCTTCTACCATGTGGGTTCCTGGGATCACCTCAGGCACGTTTACCCACTGAGCCATCTCATTGGCCCTCTGTCATCTTTTGTCAGCCTTGAACAGTGGGTACATTCCGTACTGACTCCACATCCTGGGCGCTGCTGGACACTGGAGGTGTAGACTGATAAGGATATTTTTTTCCCAGCGTAGGGATAGGAACTTAGGTCCTTGCACATGCTACAGAGAGCAAAGCTTTTGCAAATCCTGTGCAGTGAGCAGACCTTTTGAACGCAGCTCGTCTGAGAGTAGATGGGGCTTGGTGAGGCAGCCTCTGGATGCGCTTCAGCAACAGCGGAATTCATGTCCGACCCAGCCTGGCTTACGCTCATTCTGGGCTGCACAGGAGATTCGCTGGCTAGTCCCAGTTCCGTGTCACATCGGCCTCTTTAGGCTTTCCTCCCTCTCCTCCCTGGCTCTCTGGATCTAACAGTCACTCAGAATCCTTGCTATTGTCTCTGCTGGCCACAAGGAGGCGTGGCACTCCACTCCACCAGCTGTGCACAGCAGAAAGGCCACTGGTGGAGTTCCCCCCAGCAAAGGAGGGGTGGCTCCAGAGATCCTGGCCCTGTGATGACCAGAAGTCCACACAGTTTGGCCCTCTTGCAACAGAAGAGAGAATGGTCCCAGGGAACCCACAACTATCTGGACACCTTGGGTTGTGGTCCTAGCTGGAGTCTCTCTGGTTTTGTGACCTTGGGCAGGCACCATCTTCTCTCTGAGCCAGTTTCCCCATCTTCCAAGGGAAGGGCTCAGAATGAGGTCTCACTGGTCTCTAAGGACCTTTTCTGAATACCCCATCCATGCAGGGCTGAGGCAGCGTGCTGGTTGGCACTAACTTCACACAAGCTTTAAAACTCCCCTAGGACCAGGAGTGAGGCCAACTTCTGTGCCAGAGTCTTTTTTATTTTATCTTTTTTAATGCCTATGGTCTTTTGCCTACATGTATGTCTGTGCACCACCTGCATGCCTGGTATTTACAGAGGCTAGAAGAGGGCATTGGGTCCCCTGGGCTTGGAGTTACAGATGGTTGTGAGCCACCACGTGGATGCTGGAAACCAAACCTGGGTTCTCCGGAAAAGCAGTCAGTTCTCTAACCACTGATCTATCTCTCCATCCTCTCAGAGAGTTTGAGGACCAGAGCTTGAGAATACTCAGAGGACTTGGTACTGTAGGGGTTCCTAAACTCCAGGCAGCCTGGAGCCCTTCACTCAAGCTCTGGTCCTAACAGAAGCACCTTAGGTAGAAGAGTCCAGAGAGGGGAAGCCACCTGCCCTGTATCACTCAGCAAGAGGCTGGCCGAGCTGAGGAAAGCTGCCCTCCTAGCATATTTTCCAGGACCCGAATGAATGTGCAGCTTTTGGGGAACACAGAAATGAGTGCTAAGGAAGAGTCATAGGTGGGAGTGGGGATGGGGTAATCAGGAACTCCCACTGTGTGCTCACACCGGAGGGCCTCTTGCTGTGCCTTGACCTAATCTTCAGAAAGCCCCACAGCCCATCTTGTCACTATCCCCTTCCTCTTTTAGGCTCAGAGGAGTTCAGTGACTTGACTCAGGTCACAGAGCCTGGAAGTGGCTATGTTGGGATTTGAACCCAGTGTCAAAGCCCAAATGCTCCTATTTATTCTTGAGTGTATGCTCCAAGGGTTCTACACAGAGCCACACAGATGTGACAGACTCACTGAACCCTGGGGTTAGAGGAGGGGACATATTAGTAAACTTTGTGTGACTAAAAGAAAGCAGAAGGGCCTGGCTGATGGTGATTGCATGTCTCTAACCTAGCACTCCAGAGGCAGAGGCAGAGGCAGGCAGATCTGTGAGTTCAAGGTCAGCCTGGTCTACAGAGCCAGTTTCAGGATAGTCAAGGCTGCACTGAGAAACCATGTCTCAAAGAAAATAGGACAAAAAGAGAAAGAAGGAAAAGAAGGAAGGAAAGAAGGAAGGAAGGAAGGAAGGAAGGAAGAAAGGAAGGAAGGAAGGAGGAAGGAAGGGACAGTACCAGAGTAAGGGGTGTGTGTACCCCCATTTGCCAGAGTAAGTCAGAGAGTGACATATGCCCTTCTGCAGACTGCCAGTTTCTGGTGTGCCTGAGCTCCAATCAAGTCTGCTTACAGGACACACAGACACTTCTAGTAGACCAGTCCTAAAATATTCCTGAATCATTGTTAGAGTGGCTGGTACATGCATCTCTGCACTCCAAAGCCCATCATGCCATCTCTCTAGGCTGCTGAGCTCCCAAGAGCCTGTACCAGAAAGACTTCAGTGTCTCCTGACTGCCTCCAGTGCCACAGGACCCAGAGGTCTCTCTGGAGGGGGGCAGGTCATCCATGTTCTCAGTGGGTCTGAGCTTCCAGGGGCGGGGGTGGGGGGAACGCCTTGTTTCCTACTTGGACTGTGCTACGTGCTGTCTGTGTGGCTGTGTACTGTTTACCTTAACTGTCACAGTGACACTTTGCAGGAATAGATCAGACATGTGAGGGGCAACTCCGGGCCTGGAATCCTAGGTCAGCCTCCATTTCTGGTGTGTGTGCGCATGTGTGTATGTGTGTGTGCCTCTGTGAGTGTGTGTGTGCATGCATGCATGCATGTTTGTGCGTGTGTACGTGAATGTGTGTGTACACATGTGTGTGTGTGTGTGCACGTGCATGGATGCATGCATGCATACTACCCCCTTCCTTTCCCCATCTCAATCCATCCCACATCCACACTACCCTAGCTCTTTCCATCAGGACCACTGTGCAGAGGAACACTGACAGACTATTCTGGGGTCTCTCGCCAGATTGCCAAGGGATCATCGAGGATGTGGTCCTTCTAGGAGCACCAGTAGAAGGGGACCCTAAGCACTGGGAGCCGTTCCGGAATGTGGTGTCTGGGAGAATCATCAATGGCTACTGCAGGTCTGTCTGAACCTCATGTCATGGGGGAGGTAGCAACATTTCCTGAGCTCGTGGTCTGCCCTTCCCCACCCCTTCTGGAGACATGAAGTCTCTATGCTAAAAGGTACCAGAAGCTGGTCACGGGCATTTCAGCAGTGTGGCTAGGGCCAGAGGTTCAGATCTGAGAGGCTTCCCACCCTACAGGATGGCAGGGAGGGATCTTCTGGGATCCTGTGCCATCACCTGAAGGAGGAAGCATGGGGTAGCACCTGAGACTGAAAACGAAAGGGTCAACATGAGAGCCCCTTGGGGCTAAGGCATGCCCATGTGTGCCATTGGCGTCTGGGCTCCGCTTTTCCAGCATGATTTCTGAGCAGGGGTGGGAAGAGAGAAGAGGCTGGCAGCGTGGAGAGTCAGCACCCAGGGCAACAGACCTTCTGGCGAGTGGTGGGGCTTGGGGGTCAGGGAGGGAGTGGGAGAGCAGCCCTTACCCTAAGCCTCTCGAGACAGTCCTGTATCAGGGAGCCCACAGGCTGCTGAGCTGTAAAAACCCCAAACCTCACGAGTTCCCAAAGGTTGTGGGTAAGGCACCAGCAGCAAACACATGGGGAGGTCACCAAGTGACCTGGAAGTGGCACTCCAAGCTCAGAGTCCAAGGGCAGGCTAGAGGGGATGACTGATGACCTTTATTTTGTTGAGGCAGGCTCTGATATAGCTCAGGCTGGCTTTGAACTCTATATAGCCAAAGATCCTCCTGCTTCCACCTCCCAGATGTCTTGATGCACAGACAGACACCCTGAAGCCTCCGATTCAGGCTTATCCAGTGCTAAGGATCAAAAGCAATGTTTGTGCATGCTAAACAAGCACTCTGCAGGGATCAGAGGCCAGAGGCTCTGGGTGACAGCTAAAGGTGAGGGAGAGACAGTCAGTAAAGGACCTGTGATGGATGAGCCTACAGAAAAGAGCAAACGGAAGGTTCCCATGTAAAGGGATTCACCTCCAGAGGGGAAGGAGAAGGTACCAATTGGAGGCCAGAGCCCCTCAGAGCATCTAGCAGACCACTCTGGTGCCCACATCCCATCCTAGCATTTGGAGGCTGAAGGGGAAGAATTGTGAGTTTGAGGCCAACCCAGTCAGTGTAGTAACTATGCCCAGCTGCCCAGTTGCCCAGGGGTCAGAGGCCCAACCTGCCCAGGCTCAGGCCGATGGCCCCTATTTCTGCCTACAGGGGAGACTGGCTGCTGAGCTTTGTGTACCGCACATCTTCCGTGCAGCTCCGCGTCGCGGGCCTCCAGCCTGTGCTGCTGCAGGACCGGAGGATGGAGAATGTGGACCTGTCCTCAGTGGTGAGTCTGTCCCACTGGCCTGTGTATGAGGGGTACCAGGTCACTCCTGCACTTGGAGAGAGTGCCTGCCTGCACAGACCTGCCTCTTGCAAGCTGAGCTCCATCCCAACCTTTCCCTGGTGGCTGTAATCCTCAAGCTACCTCCAGGCAGGGACTGTTCCGCCCCATTTACAGATGAGGAAATCAAAGCTTAGAGAACTTCCCGTCTCCCAGCAAGCAATTCACAGGGCTGGATCCAAACCCTTCAAGTCCTCTAATTACGAAACCCCCTCAACACCTTCACCCCAGATGACCAGTCAGAGCTGCCCCACCACCACCACCGCCACCACCGTACTTCCTTCCCTCATACATAACCAAAGCAAGCAGAGGCCTCCGGTGCAGGTCATGACTATACTACATGAGTAGTAGACCCTGGTGCTGGCCAAGCAAGAACATAATCCAGCACTGGCCCACTATATGGGATGTTTACTGAAGATGCGAGGCCCAGGGCTCTGGGCTCATGAGTGTTCCCTTCCTCTTCAGCTAGCCTCACTTCTCCACCCTGGAGATGAGCGGCTCCCAGACCTCTTCCTCTTCAAACACCTTGGCTTTGGCTTAGCTCCCTAGCTCTGCCTAATAATAGCTCTTTATCACATTAGGGGGAGCAGTGCTTCCCTCCTCTGACTAATTAGAGGTACTAGCATTGCCTCTGTGTCCTTGGCAGCTTTCTGGAAGAGAGGCTGGCAGGGCTCCCTCATAGGACTTGCCTGGAAGCTCCCTTTGCAGCAGACTACAGACCTATCTGTCCGTCCTCCCCGTGGCAGATGGGGACCATGTCTGGGATGGGTAAAGGGACCCTGGCTAGGATGTCCGTTTGCCCGTCAGCCTGTCCCACCCTAGGCTGCCGGAGGTGGAGGATTTTTACCACCGCAGGGCTCACCATGTGAAGCTGTCCAGGATACATTGGTCCAGGACAAGCCTCTCCACACTCCGGAGGGTGTGCCTGGTGTCTAGGACCCTGCCACAGAGTACACAGTCAGCAATAGCACCAGCAGTGACAACAGCCTCCCTGTGTCAGGCGACCCTATGAAAGTCCCAGGAAGGCATACTGATCCACTGTCCAGATGTGGAAACCGAGGCTGGAGTGACAAACACAAGCATACTAGTGATTTTCTTTTCCTTGGCAGAAATACCTTAAGCGAAGATTTATCTGTGCTTCCGGCTTAGTCAGGTTTCAGTCTGCCTGGACGAGAAAGGCCCAATAGGAAGCAATTCACAGAGGGATAGATTGAAATCAAAAATTGAGGAGGAGTCAGAGACTGGGTGTCACATTAAAAGCCCACTTCTAGTGACCTACTCCACCCCCAGAGCCCTACCACAGGTTCCACAACCTCACAACACCACCAGCTGGAGAATGGATGATCAAGAACCTAAGCCTAAGGGGACATTGTAGATTCAAGCCAGAAACCCAGGGAACTACCTCAGAGCCTGGGTCCTCTGCCACGAGTTTGTGTTCCTAACCCTACAGAGCCTGGTCAGCAGTGTGTGGTCCTGCCAGACATGCCTGTATCCTCATGGTCTCCTGCCCATGCCAGCCCACATGGGGCTGGGGTTATTGCCAGTTTCATTTTACAGAAACATGTGGCACTGGGGAACTCAGGGCCTAGTGGGCATGGGAAGGGTCCTCAGCACAGACAGGTGGGGCGGTGGCAGCCAGGCCAGGTCTCTCGCAAGGCAGGGAAGGGGAAATGTTGGGACCTATTCCTGCCCACATGAATATGGTGACAGGAGTTCATGGTCTCTTGGCCAACAGTCTAATGAGCCTTTGCTAGTTGACAGTATGTGCTGGGAACTTCCTGGTGTGTCCTGTGGCTTTACCCACATCAGTCATGAAAGATGGCCACTTTACATTAGTGGTGCCTGACTGTACCCAGCAGCAGGCAAAGCTCAGGGGACAGCTGGCGAGATGGTCATGGGCTGAAAACTTCAGTATCAACTGTGTTGCACCCACCCATGCCCCGCCTTATCCCTGTGAGACCTCCCCTCTGCTGACTGTAAACATGGAGTACCAGCAACAACGACTCCATCATGGGTCTTTATAGAACAGCAGCTGGCCGACTATGCATGGCCGAGACCTGAACCAGTCTGTGAAAGAAGAAGCCAGAGCTGTGTGCTGTAGGTATGAGGGCCACCTGGGGCCAGCTGCAGTAATGACCCTGACCCCGCCCTTCCTGCCTGCCTCTCCCATACAGTCCTTCCCCAGGATCCAAAATCCTCAGGGAAGCAGCTCTTATTTGTCTATAGAGAACTGGTTAGTGTTTGTCCCTGTGGGTCTGAAGTTTCTGTTGGCTGGAATTCAGATGCGATAACTAAAGCTTAAGCAGCCATTGTGGGCTCCGAATGGATGAGCCCAGCTAACTCTCCACCTTCATCCCCTTTGAGGGAAACTAAAGTAAAAGAACCTATTTTATACAGCACCTACTAAGTGGCAGTCACAGTGTGCTGTGATTTCTGTGTACCTCTCTGATCCCCTTGAGAGACTATACATTTCAAGGGGATGAGAGGGGATGTCTTGGCTCTCTCAGCAAAGTGCTTTCCACAAAAGCGTAAAGATCTGAGTTCAGATCCTCAGAACTCAGGTGAAAAACATTCAGATATGGTAGTACCGGGGGTACAGAGGCAGGAGGATCCCTGGAGTTTGCTGGCTAGCCAGTCTAGCCAAAGAGATATGCTCCAGGGTCAATGAGAGACCCCGTCTCAAAAAATGAGGTGGAGGGCTGGAGAGATGGCTCAGAGGTTAAGAGCACTGACTGCTCTCTCCCAGAGGCCCTGAGTTCAATTCCCAGCAACTATAAGGTGACTCACAACCATCTGTAATGGGATCTGATGCCCTCTTCTGTCGTGCAAGCATACATTCAGTATACAGAACACTGCATACATAGTTAACAAAAAAGAAGACGAAGAAGAAGAAGGAAGAGGAGGAGGAGGAAGAGGAGGAGAAGAAGAAGAAGAAGGAGGGAAGGAAAAGAAGGGAGGGAGAAAGAGAGAGAGAGAGAGAGAGAGAGAGAGAGAGAGAGAGAGAAATGGTAGAGAGTTATTGAGGAAGACACCTGATCTTTGATCTACACACACACACACACACACATTCACACACACACACACACATTCAGGGAGGGGTTAAGAAAAGGTGCTCATAGTCTTACACAAGAACTCAAGAAGCATCAGGAAACACCACTGCCCTCCCCTCTTCTGGGCCCATCTGGGACCGCCATGAGGCTTTTCCTCATTCCTGGGGCTCATAGATTATGTACTATGAACAGAATGTTATCTGGCTTGTAACAGTGACAGCTGACATCCAAAGCCATGGCAGTGGTCTGGTGGCAACTCCTGGCTATATGGTCTCATGGTGTCGAGGCACACTGGCTTAGTGACTAACCTACCCTCAGAGAGACAGCTCTGTCCAAGCTTGAGGCAGAACACTTGCTCTGACCATCCGCCAAGGTCCCTCCTGCTGTTTTGGGAGTAGACTTTTCAGTACAGAGTTGGGGGGCAAGTGGGAGAGTTCCTAGGAGGGGGTTGGGAGAGATGGAGGGATGATGGGGGGGTCAGTGAGCTATGAAGAAACAGAACCTTATTGGCTGTGACAAACCTTTATTCCCAACTTGGGATTTTTCCTGGAGAAATTCTCCTAGCCACCCTCTGGGAGAGTCACTCCTAATTTTGGGGATAGAAAGGGCCCCCCAAGATCCCATGGCTACCGAAGAGGAAACACTGAGCCCCTCCCTGCTAGTCATCAGGATGGACCTTTGTGCTCCAGGGGACCCACACATTCAGAGAAGCTTTCTTTTAACTGTCCCTGCAGTCGCCCAGGCCCCACTCCAGTGTACTCTGGACTTGAAATCCAGTAATAATTGGGATCCTGGCTGCTGAGGGGTGGAGCTTAGCTTGGATCCCAGGAAACAGGTGGGCCTTGCCCACCTACCCACATGGTCTTCACTCACCATCTTCCTGCAGGTCAATGGCCACTTGGACTATGCCAAGCAAATGGATGTCATCCTGAAGACTGTGGGCATCCGCACGAAGCCTGGATGGGGTGAGAAGGGACTCCCACTGGCCCCTGGCAACCTGCCCCAAGAAGAGCCTCTCCAGACAGCCACAGTCTCTACAGATGAGACAATCCACCAGGATGGACAAAGCCAGGGACCTGCCTCAAAAGATGGTCTCAAAACCGCCATCCCTTCCAATGCCAGCCAAGCCCAGGTGCCAGCAGGGCTGGACCAATCCACAGAGGACTCACTCCCTGCTGCTGCTGCTCTGGCAGAGGGACACCTGATCTGCAGCCATGGTGTGGGTGCCAACCCACTGGGCTGCCCTGACTGTGCCCATGGGACCCAGGAGTCCTGTGCAGAACTGGACTGACCCAGCAGGCGTCAGGACGACCTCTCCAGACCTCTGTATGCAACTTCCTCTAACCCCTTGCGGGCTTCCCAGAGAGCTCTAGAGGTGGGGAATTTCCACAAGTGCCTTTCTTAAAACAGATCGGAGCTCGAATAGAGAGGTGAGGAAGAAAACACTGGCTTTCTGAGGAAGCACTGGCAGTATGACCTGCCAGGTCCACCCAGCTCCAAACCAGTGTAGTCTCCTGCCCTACAGGTCCCATCCAGAGACCCAAAGGTCACTGTGGGAGTGGAGGTCCCCATGCTCCCTCTTCTCCAACCTCAGTGGACCCAGTGTCTTCTAGATCTCGCATCTACTCTCCAAGGCTTCCTGCTGATCTGAGGCTTCACCGGCAGGCATCTTCAAGTGCCAAAGAGACACTTTGCTCCCTTTGCCCTTGGGAGGAGCAGCTCTGTCCAGTGCATTTATGTAGGCTGGATGCACTGTACGACGGCTGGAGTAGCAGACATAGATGTGATTGATGTGTGTGGTAGCCTACCCTGAGCTTGTAAAACATGTGACCCTGGATAGAATTGTAGCAAGAGGAATAAAGGCAGAATTCATGGTCAGCATCTCGAGAACTGGGCCTTGGTGAGTGTGGATTATGTGAGGAGGGACCAATAAACACTGTTTGTCACACCCTAAGGGTTCTTCACCTTCATAACTTTATTTTATGCTGGGGAAACTGGGCCTCTGTATAATAACCCACTGAAGGCCACACAGATGATCCGAGATGAATTGCTATCAAGTCTAGTCTTGGGACTTCTCACCTGAGCTCTATCTAAGGCCTCTCTGTTCCTCCCACCTTCTCTAGGTGGCAGGGGCAGAAGTGGCCTGCCGCCATTGTGCATGCGGAGAAATAAAACCCAAAGAAGGCTGTGGGTGTCGCAGTATTCAGAAACTCGATGTCCCTCCACTCTGTGTCACTTATCCACTTTACAAACATCTACCCCACTTCATGCTGCCTTTAGAACAAACTGCTGTCTCCCCATGGAAAAGTGACAGCGATTCATTGTGGGGGGCATGGAGGGTGTCACGGAGCATGCTAGGCACAGAGTCAGATCAGAGCCCAGGACACTTATGGGGGCAGGACCTTTATACAGCTGTTTTCCAAGCACCCGGGGCTTTGATAGGAGACAGTTCACCACACATCCTCTTCCTTCAGCTTGTGTTTATTGAGTCCCTCCGGCAGGCCTAGTGGCAGAGAAAGCCAGAAGCACCAGGGCCCACTTGAGCGTGGTCAGCACCAAGGAGAGCTCCTGGCCACTCCGAGAGAGCCTGGGAGCCTGGGTTGACAGAACACCTGAACACCAGCTCAAAAAAAGACCTGACGCTGAAGAGGAATCCAGTGTGGAGCAACATGCAGCCAACAGGCCCCGCCCTTACCCAGAGGCCCCTGCCATACCCACAAATGCAAGCCCCATGCCAGACACCTTCCTGTCTGTGGCTTCACCCCCAAGCCAGGGGCATACATTCCTCTTCAGCTGTACCCTGCCCACCCAAGCAGCCATCCTTTCTTCCTGTGACCCTAGGAAGGACCAAAGAGGGCAGGCAGGAGGAGGGGCTGTTTTGCCTCCACCAACAGCTTCCTCTCCGGGAAGCCGGGGTGAAGGAAACCCACACTTAAGGTTGCACAGGATCTGTCACTGTCCCCTGGGCCTCTAAAGGCAGACAGAATGGGACTAGAAAGGTCCCTGAGTGGTACGGTCTCCGCCCAGCAAAGCAAGGAGGCTGGGAACCTAATCTGGGCTGAAATAGACAATGGGGCTAAGATGTGGCCCAGTGGAGAGCGCTCACCTGGTATGTGTGAGGCTGACCTAACAGAAAACAGGGGGTCCTGGGAACATTGACAGAGTGCTTTCCCAGAATGCATGAAGCTCTGAGTTCCACCCCCAGCACCACGTAACCTAGTGTGTGGCATATCCCTGTGATCCCAGCACTTGGGAGACAGAGGCAAGAGGATTACAAGTTCAGGGTCATCTTTGGCCACATAGGGAAGCATGAGTTACTCAAGAGCCTAGAACGAATCAAAACAAAAGGAAGAGAGGAAAGATGGGAGGAAGGGAGAGAAGGCTGGGGGAGGGAGGGAGGGAGGGACACTTGTTAGCCTTCTACCAAAGCCAGAACCCGACTGACCGGGGATTAAAGTAACAGAATTTACCACCCACTGACCCCTCACAGGTGCTGGGCACACTGTCACATTGTCTTACAAGGTGAGATCACTCCTCTCCCTTGAGACCCATGCCAAGCCCCAGAAATGTGGCATACAGTTGAGGAAGTCATATTTCTGGCTGCCCGGCCTCCAGCCTGAGGGCTGGCAGGTCTGAAAGTTTAGCAAATGTGTACTTGGGAAAGCTGGTGAACATACAATGTTGACTGAGCCTGTCTACAGAGGGGTGGGCACTTTGAATAAGCTCCCCAGGGCCTATGAGAACCCCAATAACCCATAGATGGCACTTTGGATAACAGGATTGGGCCGGTCAGGAACAACTGGGGTATCTAGAACTGGGGTATCTAGATGCATACATTCTTCCCACCCACCATAAGAGAAAGGGCTGAGGACTGATCGCTTTCCTACTGACCTGAACCAAATGGCCCAGCTCTGAGACACGACCCCCCCCCCCCAGCCACACTACACAAACCACAAGCAACATTGCACTGGAGTACCGTACAATGGTGTTTCTGATTACCCCTCATGTCAAGGAGCCTGCAGCAGAAGATGGGGGCTAGCTGAGGATAAATCATGATGCTCAGCACGCTCTCGGGAGACCTCCTACCTCCCACTCTTAGGGAGAATGGGCTGAGACCTCTGGGAATGTGGCCCTCCGCTGGCCAGCTTCTGACCCGGTCAGTTCATGGGGGAACCGAGAGGATGCTGCCGTATCTCAGGCTCCACAGAGTCTGTGACGAAGAAGTTGACCACAGTGGTGGCCCTGTTGGGTGGCGGGGGGTCTCGGGTTGCCTCTCCAGGCAGCAGAAGCTGGGCTGTGAGCTGCAGGCCCGAGGTGCCCCCCGAAGCTGAGTCTGAATCTGAATTTGGCGGCAGAGGCAGAGGCAGCACTTGCTGTAGGCTGAGGCCTGGTCTGGCACCGCTGTGAGAGGTCCACATGGAGGGAGATGCAGGGCTGGCCCGGTGCTCTGGGGGACAGTGGATGCATGGCATGAATCTGCCCAGGGCCCTCTTGAAGTCTCGCATGAAGAGCGGATAGATAATAGGGTTCATGGTGCTATTACAGTATCCCAGCCACGTGAGGACATCGAAGAGGCCGGGAGAGATGCAGTCGCACACAGCCTGTGGAGATAAGACTCATCGCACCTTGTCCCAGGCAGGGACCCACACTACCCCACCCAGCAGGGACAGGACAGACACACAGACACAGACACAGGTACCACAGATGAGCCATCCACCTCCCTCCCACCTTTGCCCAGTGAGGCATGGCATCTCTCCAGCCAGGTTTAGACTCGTTCCACCTTCACTGTCATTTTTTTTTTTACCTGAGCTATGTTGGCCACAAAGAAGGGCATCCAGGTGACAAAGAACATGCCCAGCAGGACGCCCAGGGTCAGGCTGGCCTTCAAAGCCTTCCTGCTATGCTTGGTGGCCAGTCGCCTACTGTCAGCGGACTCCATCCCTGGGCGTGGTGTCCTGGGCACCTGTGGAAAGAGAAGCCACTTAAGTTGGCTGATCTTCGTCACAGACTGAACCTCAACCCTAACACTAGACGGAGTCCTAGCATACCAGCAATTAACTGAGCCCTGATCCTTGACTGATTCCGCAGCTGAAGCACTGGGCCTCACTCCAGCCTGACATCAGTGCTAAGAACAGCACGGCCCCAGGCTCAACACCGGCACTGTCTGTGAGCCTCCAGCAGAGACCTCTATGGAGCCCTGATCCTGGCCCACACTGCACCTTGGCCATTCAGCATGTTTGGGTACCAAGTATGAGGTAGTTCAGAAACAGATGAGGACAGCTCTGAGCGACCCTCCTATAATGCCAATGCTCAGTATGTGGAGGAGTCAGGTGGAGCTCAGTTAACAGAGGGCTTGCCCAGCATCCATGAAGCCCTAGGTTCCATTTCTCCTACATCACAAACTAGGTGTAGGGGTATGTGCCTGGAATCCATGCAAGGCTACCCTCAGCTACAAAATGACTTGAGACCAGCCTAAGCTGGTCTCAAAAATAGATAGATGGAGCTGAGCGGTGGTGGCGCACACCTTTAGTCCCAGCACTTGGGAGGCAGAGGCAGGCAGATCTCTGTAAAGTCAAGGCCAGCCTGCTCTATAGAATGAGTTTCAGGACAGTCAAAGCGACACAGAGAAAATTTGTCTTGGAAAAACAAACAAACAACAACAATAAAAAGAGAAAAAGATAGATATATAGATAGGCAGACAGACAGACAGACAGACAGACAGATAGATAGATAGATAGATAATGAAGATGGATAGATAGATAGATAGATAGATAGATAGATAGATAGATAGATAGATAGATAGATAAAGATGGCTAGATAGATAGATAGACAGATAGGCAGGCAGACAGACGATAGATAGATAGGAAGGCAGACAGACAGATGATAAATAGGTGATAGATAGATAAAGATGGATAGATAGATAGATAGATAGATAGATAGATAAAGATGGATAGATAGATAGATAGATAGATAGACAGATAGGCAGGCAGACAGATAGACAGATGATAGATAGATAGGAAGGCAGACAGACAGATGATAAATAGGTGATAGATAGATAGATAGATAGATAAAAAGAAAGATAGATAGGAGATAGGTGACAGACAGATGACATTCTCCACAGACAGGCACACAGCACAATAAGCCCCATCACCTTCCCAGACCTCAGCAATTCAAGGACCAGTTGCACTTGCAGAAGACCACCCACAGCATAAAGGCAGCTTAGCTGTGCAGCCCACGGAGTCTCTGCAGTTTGGAATTATGGTTTTCCCATCATGCTCCACAAAGCAGAAGCGTTTCTTTTTAATCTGTGCATGAAGCAAACGTTTGTGACGAAACCCTGTGAAGATGAGGCAGGAATGGCTGGTGGCCTGAGCACCGCAAAGCTCCTTTCCAATCCAGACTGATACCCTACTCCATCCTCCTCCTGGACGCTGAGAGAAACTGGGGCGGGAGGGAGGTGCCACTCCTCTGGAAGTCACCAAGAGGGACAAGCACATGGAGAGAGGTCTGAGCATGATGCTGCCACCGGCACCCAACTGTCCCAGATCATTGTGAGGCATGGAATGAGCCTGTTTCATCTTGAACTCTGTGACCCCTCTGAAAATACGAGAAACCTCTCCATAGGAAAGGCTACTCATAAAAGTTTATTTTCATCCATACAAAAGAAAAAAAAAACATGTGGCCTTCTAGTAAAGGTGACTGCCACCAAGCTTGACAGCCTATGTTTGAGCCAAGGAAATGAACTTGAACTCCTAATTTTCCAAGATCCACCTCCTGAATATTGGAACTACAAGCATCCTCCACCACACCCAGTTTATATAGTACTGAAAATTGAACCTGGGTCTTCACATATGCTCTGCAGACACTGAGCCGTAGTTCTAGCCACGTTCTTGCCTTATCCACATACTTAGGTTTTGGACCCAAGGATTTGCGCAGCTTCGTTCTTTTTCTTTTCTTTTGAGACATGTAGTCCAGCCTAGCCTCAAACTGAAAACACCCCTGCCTCAGTCTCACTGGTGCTGACACGACAGGCATGCTTCAACATGCCCAGCTGGGTTCAGAAGGCAGCCAGAGGCAGGATGTGTGCGGTGAGATACAAAGATCAGGCAAGGGGCAGGATGGGAACCGGACCCCCAAGCCGTCCTCCACAGATGGAGACGGGGTGGAGGAGGCAAAGCCTGGGTCTGTCAGAGCCAGGAAGCTTTAAAGCCAGGATCACACAGGCGCCCTCCTCCGCCTACCGCCCTGCTATCTGAGGCTTGCAGAGCAGAGGCCTGACCACAGTGCTGGAAGCCCAGCTCTGAGCTGCGCTCCTGCAGGACTCAGGATCTCACTCTGGAATGGGAGTTGAAGAACAAAGCACTCTGTAACAGAATTTCTCAGGTGATGTCTGATGGTGTTACTGGCAGGGGCAAATCCAAAAAAAAAAAAAAAAAAGCCTCAGAGGGGCCCTGACCTTTTCTGCTTGGCCTTGAAAGGGTGGCAGAGGACAAGGCCGGGACTTTAAGAGGGGTAGTCTGCTGCAAATCACAGCCTCACCCCACGCTAGCTCTATGAACTTGAGAAAGAGCCCCTGTGCTCAACTGGAGAGAGAGAGAGGATCCTCAACTCCCAGAGCTGCTGAGGAGACTGTGCACGCATGCGTACACACATGCGCAGTGCTGACGCCAACATCTCCAGCTTCTCTCTTTCCAGTAGTCACGCCCACCCAAGCTAGGCCTTGTTCTGTAATCTGTAGGTACCCTTTATGAATCTGCAGAACATGCCAGGAACAGAGGGTGGCTTGTCATCCAGGTCAACCTGGCAGTGCCCTTTCTAGCCAGAAACTCTACATTGGACACTCCTGTTCATTGGTTCCTGGTGGGAAAGACAGAACTGATCTGGGAATAGGGAAATACACCCTTAATCTTAGCACTTGGGAGGCAGAGGCAGGCATATTTCTATGAGTTCAGTGTTGGCCTGGTCTACAGAGTGAGAACTCCAGAACAGCCAGAGCTGTATAGTGAGACCCTGTCTTGAACGTGTCCTGCTCCCGGGCGGGGGGGAGATACAACTGACTACCACAAGTTGTCCTCTGACTTCCACAGGCATTCTATGGCACTGGCACGTGCTCAAACACACACATGTACACAAAACAAATACACACACAGTGAATAAATAAATATAATTAAAATGTTAATGTACTTGGCTAGGGCTGGGGATGTACCTCAATTGGCACAGTACTTGCCTGCCATATAGGAAACTCTGGGTTCCATCCCCAGCACTGCATGATGGAGCACCGGGTATGATGGAGCATGTCTGTAATCTAGCACTCAGAAGGTAAAGGAAGAAGGACTAGGAATTCAAGACCATCCTCTGCTACATAGTAATGCCAGCCTAGTCTACATGAGACCCTGTCTCAAAAATAAATAGGCAAGCACTCTATCTAGACAGAAGGTCTTGTGTATTGTATGGATGCTAGAACTGTCAATTTAAAAGATCTGGGGCACATCTATCAACTGAGCCACATCCTTACCCCAGTATTCATTCATTCATTCATTCATTCACTCATTCACTCATCTTCAGACAGGGACTCAGTGGTTAAGAACACTTGCTGCTCTTGCAGAGGACCTGGGTTTGGTTCTCAGCACCCACCTCTATCAATAGCTCAAGTTCCTGGGGATCCAAGACCTTCTTTGGGCCTCTGAAGGCACCAGGCATGAATGCACAGACATATATGCAAAGAAAATACTAAAACATATAAATACATCCTTTTAAAAACTGAAGTAGCCAGGCAGTGGTGATGCACGCCTTTAATCCCAGCACTTGGGAGGCAGAGGCAGGTGAATCTCTCTTGAGTTTGAGGCCAACCTGGACTACAGAGTGAGTTCCAGGACAGCCAGGGCTACGCAGAGAAACTCTGTCTCGAATAAGGGGTGTGTTGGGGGAAGGGCGATATGTTACGGAGTGAGCATGGCAGCCAGATGGGCAGCACAGACAGCGTGCCCCTCCATTGTGTAAACAGTGTGAGTAACACTGATTCTTTTTTTTTTTTTTTTCTAGACAGGGTTTCTCTGTGTAGCCCTGGCTGCCCTGGAACTCACTCTGTAGACCAGGCTGGCCTCGAACTCAGAAATCTGCCTACCTCTGCCTCCCAAGTGCTGGGATTAAAGGCATGCGCCACCACTGCCCGGCAAAACACTGATTCTTGAGGACCTGACACAGCGCACAGCACACGGAACGACATCAAGAATGCACCATTAGTGGGCAAGAGTGTTGCCAATGGTGAAGTGACCAGGTCCAGTGATCTTTTACTTTGCCTTGTTTGTATTTCTTGGGCTGTGTAGTGTGCACAAGGTCCTGGGCTCCACCTTCAATAACTCGGAACACTGAAAGGAAGAGCATCTATATATTCCCTCATTGTTCAAATCGCTAACAATCGAGGGGATGAGAGAGATGGAGGCTCAGCAGTTGAGTACCAGCTGCTCTTGCAGAGGAACTAAGTTATGCTCCCAGAACCCACCTAGGGCAGCTCACAGCCATCTGTAACTCCAGCTCCTGGGAGTCTGATGGCCTTTTCTGGCCTCGGTGGGCATTGCAGACATGTGGTGCACATACAGACAAGCAAGCACATATAGGTACACATTTAAAAATTAAAATACAGGGCTAGAGAGATGGCTCGGTACTTAAGAGCACTTGTTGCTCTTGCAGAAGACCTGGGTTCAATTCCCAGCACCCACATGGCAGCTCACAACCATCCATAATTCCAGTTCCAGGAGGTCCCATGCCCTCTTCTGATGTCTGTGAGTATTACAACACATGTGATGTACGTACATTTGGGTGGGCAGAACATTCATGTATATAAAATGCTTAAATACATAAAATAAATAAGTAAATGAATCTAAAATTTTAATTAAAATAACACAAAAAACAATTCGATAGTCATACCATCACAGAGGGAGGCTGGCAAGATGGATTTGAGCCAGTCACACCCTGACTGGCTTCTAATAGCCAACTGGCATTAGGCAAGCTACTGTGGCTCTCTTGTCTTTTCTGTTAAACAAACAAACAAAAAACAAACAAAAACATACCTCGAATCCCAGCGATTAGGAGGCAGAGGCAGGAGGATCTCTTGAGTTCAAGGCCAGCCTGGTCTACAGAGTGAGTTCCAGGACAGCCAGGGCTACACAGAGAAGTTCTGTCTCAGAAAAAAAAAAAGGGGTGGGGTGGGGGGGAACAGACACATTTGCTAGCATCCATCACACAGGCTTATGCTAAGGAATAAATAAGGTAACCTGTTGGACCAGCTCCCAACACTGTAAGTGCCTTGTAGGCTAGCTGTTATTATTTACATTGTAAGCATTCCAGAGTTCTCACCTACTTAAAAATCATGATGCTGTTGGTGACGCCAATATGTCATGGTGGTGATGGCATGGAAGGCAGATGTCCCTATAGTCATCTATTCTATCACCAGTAGAGGAAGAGGACCTGTTGGGCACCTACCCTATGCCAGAGTCACCTCCCCGCCTCATGGATAGTCAGATTTAGCCCTGAGATACAGGTAGGCAAAAATGACTTCTCTGAGGTCACTCAGCTGTGGCAGGAGCAGGCAGGGCTTAAAGGAGGAGATGCTGAACTCCTATGCCAAGTCAGCACAGCTACTCTGCAGTCACCTCCCCCAGCAGGTATTTCTGTGACTGTCACGTCCTCCTCAGAGGAGGAGGAGGAGGGATGGAGGTGGAGGGAAGACTTGTCACTGAAACAGACTACAGTTAGGAGGGAAGGGCAAGGGTGGGAGGAAGACAGAAGGAGGTAGAGGAGGGGGAGGTCAGGGGAGACAAAGCAAAGATGGTGGGGAGAGGAGTACCCAGAGGGAGGAGGGGGGGAAAGAATGGAATAGGAGCTAGGGGGTGAGAGAGGAAGGTGAGTCGGAGGAAGAACGCCTCGTTCACTTTCTTGTCTCTCTCTGTAAGGCCACATTCACACTCCAGCCTGATACTGCCCAACAATGCTCTTGACTCTCTGGGATCACCCAAGGATGGATACCCCCACCCCCTGTAACCCTCATCTATCTATCTCCCTTCCTGTTTTAGGGTGTGTGTGTGTGTGTGTGTGTTTGTGTGTGTGTAAACAGGGTCTCACTGTAACCCAGGCTTTCCTGGAATACCCGGAGTCAATCAGGCTGGCCTCAAGCTCACAGCAATCCTCCTGCCTCAGCCTTTCTCCCATGCTGAAACAATAGGCATACACTTCCACACCTCTATTGTTTTTTCTCCTCCCTCCCACAACTCCCAGGCACGGCATCATCCCACAGAGATACCTTTACCAGCTTAAATCTCCCTGATACCCCAGTTCTAAGCATAACTCCTATCTCCCAGCCCCTGGGAATGCTGGGAAGACCTGGTGGGAACCACTGTGCCAGCAGCGGGGTTTTTTTTAGAGCCCAGTTTCACACAGAGACATATGTGGATCAGCAGAGAGATATCATGCTGGCCAGCTCCCACATTGCCCCTGCCAGGGACTGGGAGCCTGTTCCCGCCTCCCTTCCATCTGCAGGGAGCTAGAGGGTACACTGGCAAAGGACGAGGAGAGAAAAGAGCCAGATCCTAGAAGGGAAGGGGCCCCATGCACCCTTCTCTGTATCTGTCCACACCATTGCTGTGGATCTGAGCTCCAGCTGCAAACTCTCTCTGTGTCTGTTGGTTCATTTGAGACAGGATCTCACTATGTAGCTTTGGATGGCCTGGAACTCACTACATAAATGAGGGTGGCCTTAAACTCACAGAGATTGACTTGCCTCTCCATGGGAAAAACAAAACAAAACAAAACAAACCTCCTGCACACAGTAGGTACTCAATGCATGCCATTGATTGGGCTAATGATTTCATGTTGTGAAGAGCCATTCCATATATGAGTAAGTCTACAGAGTGTGAGAATGGGCCCCCGCGTGAGCCACAGGCTCTCCGAAGCTCTATGTTCATTTCCTTCCCTCTATAAATACAGGCTGGAAGGTTGAGCTTGGCATGGCTCTGGATGCAGGCTGGGAGCTTGCTTGAGCTTGGCGTGGCTCTGGATGCAGGCTGGGAGCTTGAGCTTGGTGTGGCTCTGGATGCAGGTACTAGGGCATCAAACATGACAAGCTCCTGGCCTCTTAAAAGCCCAATTCCTACCCAGAAGAGTCTATCAATCATCCATCCACTGGCAAGATGTTTTGCAAATGCTGCTGAGAGGAGCCGGCAGACCTGGAGAAGACCTAGCCTGGGGTTGGGGGTAGGGGGGAGTAGCATATTCCTACTCAGAAGCCTGAGAACAGAAACCAGAAGGCAGGTGGGACAGAAGTTGAGAGAAGACCGTGTGGAAAGGAAAGACAGAAAGCTGGTGCAAAGATCCTGAGACAGGAAAGCAAGCACTTGATGCTCAAGGAATAGCCAGGAGGCCGGTGTGGCTGGAAGAGAAAAAGCAACCAAGGAAAAAGAGGGTAACGTAGATGTGGATCAGGGACAAGAGCTGTAAGGCCAACAGAGCATAGCAACAGGCTAGGACCTGTCAGTTAGAAGGTTACTATAGTAATGCGGGTATCCATAACAGGACTCAGCCCCAGGATGGCAGTGGTACCTAGAGCCTGGATATATATCACAGGTAGAGAAGAGAGGACTGGGTTCACAGTATAAGAAGCAAAGAGGCATCCAGCCTGCCTCCAGAGTTCCTGGTCTGCCACACCAGAAAAAGGTCACCATTCACTGGCACGGAGAAGACCCTGAGGGCCAAGCCTGGAGTCTGGAAAGATCAGAATTCTGTCTGTACTTGGGCAGGGCTTGGCCTAGCAGCACCTAGGCAGTATTTCCAAGCATGAGACAAAACAAAACCACCACAGAGAGAGTCCTGGGAAAGAGGAATAGAGAGCCAGGTCAGAGCTGCAGGGTACAGACTGGGCTGGCAGATCAACACTCAGGGAGGACCGGGGAAGCAGCCATCAGGGAGCATGGTATAATGTCACTGAGCAAGTGTCGCCTAGCCACACCGGCTCTCCTTGGGCCTCAGTTTCCCTATCATCAAGCAAGGCTGGGAGAGCGTTGCTCACTCAGCAGGAGTTTTGGAGACAAGCTTGGTGCCTGACAGTGTGCTCAAGACAATGGTGCAGCTGTGGGAGGTGGCTCCTGCACAGGCCCTGAGGTCGCCAGGTGCCATCCTGGTACCAGCTGATTTAGTTCGTCAAAAGAACATCTGTGTCAGGGCCCTGCTGAGACCAGGGGGCCCGACAGCCCAGCTTCTAACCTCCTTGATCCCTGGTACAGAGTGTCCTCGAAGATGGGCATTCAGGACTTTTCAGATGCAGGGGAACATTTTAAAAACTCACAGAGTCAGTGAGAAGGCACAGAAAGTGAAGACCCTGCACAGGGCCTGTCTAGACCCCTAGCTCCCACGTGGTGGGAGAAGACCCTGCACAGTGTCTGTCTAGACCCCTAGCTCCCACGTGGTGGGAGAAGAGAACAGACTCCTGAACCTTGTGGCACACACATGTGTGCACACTCACAAACACATCATCATCATCATCATCATAAATATATAATACTAATAAATTAAAGCCTGGTGGTGGTACACACCTTTAATCCCAGCACTCAGGAGGCAGAGGCAGGTGAATCTCTGTGAGTTCAAGGCCAGCCTGGTCTACAGACTGAGTTCTAGGACAGCCAGGACATAGAGAAACCCAGTCTTGAAACCCCTCCCCAAATAATAATAATAATAATAATAATAATAACAATAATTTAAGATTTTAAAATACTAACATAGGGTGTGAGCTGCAAGCTGTCTCCCAGCAAGAGAGAACATGTTCTTTGTTCTTAATAACCCTCTCCAACTCATATTGAAAAAGGCAGCCTCAGGTTCCAGGCATAACAGACAGACGAAAGCTCTTCAGTGATACTGCTGGGCCCCTTCTGCCATCCCTGCCCTGTGTTTCCTGCAGTTGTCTGTGGCAAGAGTTACTGGTTTGTCTTTTCTGGGAGAGATAGGAACTTTTCTTTCTGAACACATTCATGGAAGTAAAAAGATGGGCTTGGAGAGATACCCTGCCCCCCCCCCAAGTGATTCTCTTTCTTTTATAAAAATCTCTGAGTGCAAGGGTGGAACTAGCTCAGTGTTAGGCCCTGGAGAGCCTGTGCCACATTTTATCGATAGCTTCAAGAACCCAGGAGCCTCTGTTTAGATTTAATATTGTTTTCCTCTGTGTGTGTGTGTGTGAGTGTGTGTGTGTGTGTGTGTGTGTGTGTGTGTGTATACAAGCCATCTCACACAAAAGGGGTCTCGGTGGCCCAGGGGCAGCCGGGCAGCCCTCATGCACATGCCAAGACACACATGTGGAGGTCAGAGGACATGAATGGAAATGGGTTCTTTCCTTTCACCATGTAGGTCCCAGGGATAAAACTTGGGTCTTCAGGCTTGGTGGCAAGTGCCAATACCTACTGAGCTCTCTAGCCAGTCCCTTATTTTTTTTAAGTTTGTGTGTGTGTTTGTGCACTCATGTGCATGAGCATGCCTATGTGTGTGTGTGTGTGTGTGTGCTTGAGTCCTCATGTGCATGAGTATGTACATGCATGTATAGATGTTTGTATGTGTGCATGTTCACTTGCATGCTTACCCTCCACATGCACAGAATCCAAGAGGCAGAAGCCAATGCCTTGGGGTCCCGAGTGCTCGTGGGATGCCTGGCTTGTTATGCGAGTGCCAGGATCCAGACTCCAGTCTTCCATGATTTTGCAGCCAGCTTTCTTAACCACTGAGCATCTGACACCTTTGCAGGGTAAGAAACAAGCCCCTACTGTGTGGACACATCAGATATTATCTGTTTACATCACAAACACTGACTTGTAGGTCACTCAATTTGGGGGCTACTGGGGAGAAGCCACCAGTCTTTGAGGCCAGGAAATTCACACAGGTTCAAAGCAAGTGCAGTCACCTCTTACCTTCAGGCCAACAAATGGGGAAGTCAATCAAATCGTGACAAGGCAGGAGGAGCAAAAAAAAAGGAAAAAAAAAGTCGGTGGTGATGGTGGCGCATGCCTTTAGTCTCAGCACTTGGGAGGCAGAGGCAAGCTGATCTCTGTGAGTTCGAGGCCAGTATGCCCTACAGAGCAAGTTTCAGGACAGCCAGAGCTATGTGGAGAAACCTTGTCTTGAAAAACCAAAAGAAAATACGAAAGTTCTAAGGAAAGAGTGTGGAAGGCCCACATCCATCCTGACTGTATCAGGGCCACTGACAGCTTGGGAACAGAGAGGCTGCAGCCAGGACTCCCGTCTGTTCCTTCCTACTCCAGACACCATTGTCCTAGGTGACCGGACCTTGGAAGAGCAGGTCTCCCTCAGAGCATTGCAGCCTGGCTGCTCTGGAGGCCGCCAGAATGCTGCTATCTTCCCACCTCACCCAAGTCCCTTGCTGCTCGGGGACCACAAGGTCACCATCCTTACCCCAAAGCTACTAACCTCCTTCACCTCAGGCCACAAGATGTCCTTGCAGAGAGCAGCTGGGACCTTTGACAGGGACTTAGTTTACAGACCTAATACTGATCTAGCTTCACACAGTCCCCAAGCCAGGGAGGCAATGTGGCTAAATCAACACTTAAACAGGGGTTGCATGGTAACAGCATCGGGGAGGCGGTGGACCTTCAGACCCGGAAGTCAAGGGTCGGCTTAGGAAAAAGTGGGCTGATAAGAAGTCAGCAAGAGCAGCTCCAGGAAGAGGCATTGAGGCAGAGGGAAGAGCAAACACAAAGACCTTAAGCCAGGCATGGTGGTGCCAACAACCTATAGTGGGAGGCAGAAGCAGGAAGATCGACAGTTCAAGATCACCCTCAGCGACATAGTTTGGAGCCAGCTGAAGCTACTGAGGCCTTCTCTCAAAGTAAGGCCAGAAATCTTGGCACCAAGTTAAGCTTGGCAACTTGGAGGACTGTCCTAGGGGACCCTGAGGCTGAGAAAGAGAGGGAGAGAGGAGAAAGGGAGGACTGGAGTTTGGCCTGGAAGGATCCTCTCAGCCGTATTCTGAGGTGGGTTTTTTTGCCTTGTGGTGAGCTAGGTGAGGTTTGTAGCAGGAAAGCAACATCTCAGATGCCTTCATTTCAGTCACTCTGGCTCTGGGAAAGTGGACTGCAGTGGGAGCCAGCAGAAGTCTATCAAAGGCTCCCTGGTGAAAGGTGACAATGGCTTAGACTAGGGATAGACAGCAAAGGTATGCTTATTTAGAAGGTAGGACCAACAGGCCCGGAGAAAGGAGTGTGAATACTACAAGAGACAAAGGATGCTTTCTTGCTTTCTAAGTTTCCTACACGTGATACAGGATGGGGCCTGTCATGGAGAAACATGCTAGCTTCCTCCTCCGTACCCAGCTCACCACAGTCGGTATATCCCACCACAGCCAGAGCTTGAAATTCATCAGAAAAGCATAGCCACCCGCCTTGTAGGATTAGCAGCAAGCGCTTACTATGAGGCAGTCACCCAGTGGTTTCCTACTGGCGGTTTATTTCTCCCCATCCCGAAAGCCAGGTCTCCCAAACCCACCCCGGGTACCTGCAAGGTTTCCAAGGCCTGGCCAGCCGTGCCCGTGGTGAGCGAGGCCACTTGCACCGCCTGCTTGCGGGCAGCCAGCAGGATCCTGCAGTAGGTGAAGCAGATGGCACCCGAAGGCAGGAAAAAGGTGACACCGGACGCCACGAGGACATAAGGCAGGCTGGCCAACAGGCGGCACTGGCCGGGGGCAGGGGTTTGAGCTTTGCCCAATTCGTGCCAGCCCAGCAAGAGCGGCAGGAAGGAGGCCAGCGCCGCGAGGCTCCAGGCACCCAGGATGAGCGCCAGGGCACGCGGGGCTGTCATGCGCAGCTTGTAGCGCAGCGGCGAGAGGATGAGCAGGTAGCGGTCCAGGCTGATGAGGCAGAGATTGAGAATGGAGGCGCTGCAGCACATCACGTCGAAGGCGGTCCAAAGCAGACAGAGGCCTCGAGCTAGCACCCAGCGCCCATACAGCGCGTTCAGCATGGCTGGGGGCATCACCACCAACCCTACCATCAGGTCCGACGTGAATAGCGACACCAGGAAGAAGTTAGACGTGTTGCGCAGCGCGGGCTGCGTGCAGATGAGCACGATCAGCAGCGAATTGGCGGCTGCCGTCAGCACGATGACCACGCACAGCGCTGCGGCGACCCAGCCGCTGCCTCCTGGGGCAGGCGGTGGCCCGGGGCCCCAGGCTGGGGTGCTACTGTTGACAGGGCCGGGCTCTGGAACCATGGGGACTGGGGTTGAGGACCAGGACGGGATATGGTGAATGCGGATACAGGGTGAAGCCAAAAAAAGAGAAAGGAAGCTGGGTAAAAACTGCACCCCGGTGGAGTAGGTGGCAAAACGGGGTTCTTAGGTCCCCGATAACAAGAGGTCGGGGAGGGATTGTGGGGGCGCCTCCTATGGCGGGGCCACCTGGAGTACTCGGGTAAGAAGTTTGGGGAGGGGTAGCGATGCGCTGTGTCAACGAAAGTTAGGTTGGGGATGGATGAGAGCCCTGGGATGGAATAGAGCCACCGGGGATGCCACAAGATGGGGGTGGGGCTCCTGGCCAGAGGCACAGCTGGGGAGGTGGGAGCAGGAGGCGAACTCCTGCCTTCCGGCCGGGGCAGTCTCTCTGAGGATGGTGGGCGTGTGAGTACGCTAGATCACGAGCTGTCGCGCGTGGGGGTCGCAATGGGGTGGCCCAAGAGCAGGAGCGCAGCTAGCCCAGCGGCGGAAAGCAGGTCTCCTTTCGCCCTGAGGCGCCGAGGGATCCAGGGTACCGGAGGCCGCGGACCGGGCCGGGCCAGACCTGGCCGGGGAGAGAGGGCTGGCAAAGGAGCGCAGCGCGGCGCTCCGCCCTCCCGGCCGCGCCGGCTTGCCTGGCCGCCTCCCGCCCGCGCTCCCTACCTGGGCGCTCGCGGGTGATCCGCTGCCGGCGACTGCGGCATGCGCCGCGGGGCTGGAGACTACAGGCGGCGGCTGGTGGCGCGGCGGGCATAGGGCTCCCGAGCCGGGGAGACGGCGCGCAGGAGCCCGCGACGCTTCAGCCACGCGCGGTCCCGGAGGCTCCAAGCGTGCGCCCCGCCCCGCGGTGGGCGGGCAGAGCCGAGCCCCTCTTAGCAGGCGAGCCGGGTTTTGGTACCCTAGGCCTGGAGAAGGATGCTCCAAGCGCTCCCGGGAGCCCGCAGCCCCACACCTCCGCCTGCGGTTCCCCTGCCCACATGTGGTGATGGCGCAGGCAGAAGTCAAGGAAGGGGGCCGTGACCTGTATGTACCCGGAGACTGCTCCCCAATGGGGGTCGAGCCACTCACTGTGAGAGTCACCACGCTTTCAAGAGGAGTCAGCTGAGAAATGCCGAACAAGTCGTTTGAGATCCCTCTGAGCCTCAGTTGCTGGATCTATACAGTGGGTAAATAATTTCTGCCACTCTTCACCTTTGGGTCACCCCCACCGGTTCTCCAACAACACTGAGGGATTTTGCTGAAGGTCCCCCTCCCTAACCTGTTGGCGCCCCAAATCTCAGTGTGAGGGATTTGGGAATCTCCAACCATTGGAAGGGTAGCCACTGCAAACAGGGGCAGGGCCTAGCGCCTCCTAGTGATGACCAAGTTTTCTTCACACCTAGTAGGTACCAGGTACTGATCTAGACAGTGTATTTCTGGACACTACATTAGATGACGCTTCCCATCTGTGAACTTCCATTCTAGCGGAAGGAAATGGGCAAGAAGCTAGCAAAGGAATCGTAAAGTGGCCATTTCTATAGGAAAAGGAGGAGGGAGAGGAGGGAGGGGCGGAGGAGGAGAGAAAATGTACAGCAGTATGAAGAGAACCTGGTGGGTGTCTTTTCCGAAATGGAAATACTTCCCACTTAGAAGAGTCCACTGCGTTCATGCCTTGGTTTGTTCTGGAATATCTCTACCCAGATTTCTACCCCAACTATAAAGCCAGACTACAGATTCCAGAAATATAAATGCCAGGAAGAAAGTGTTAAGCTGAGGCTCAGAGAGGTCAAGAGCCTCTGCAGAGGTCTCCAGCACCAGGCAACCAAGCGGGAAGTGGGACCGAGATCTGCCAGGTGCCCAAGGCAGAAGGAGGCCACATCAGGGGCTCAAGATGCCTCCTGTCCGAATCCGCAGAGCAACGGTGTCCACTCACACCCAAAGGCGGGTGGAGCCAGCCGCTGCGCGCAAAAGATGGTCCCTATCCCTCACTCCATACTGCATGGCCTAAGGAAAGAAAAAGTTATCCCTGGATGGAGAGTCAGAGACCGGCTTGAGATCCCAGCTCTGCTGCTCAGTAGGCTCTGCACATTCAGGACCCATGGCAGCGGATCCTTTGGCCTTCTTTTCTCTTCAGCCAGTTAGCAGAATTCCGTGTCTGACTCATGGGGTGTCAGGGGAGATTAAATGACGCTGTGTGCTCTGACAGCTTGACAGTCCTGTGTTGGTGCTAGCTGTTGTATCTGTGTCTCTCATTGGTCTTTCATCCTGAGGTGCCTCTCATAGCCCAGGAATGCCTAACATGAGCAGCAGTAGACACATTTGGAGCCCGGTAATCTGGGTTTATAGTCATAATCTGTTACTTAATCTATAACGCTGGCAAAGGCTTCTCCTTCTCCTTCTCCTTCTCCTCCTCCTCCTCCTCCTCCTCCTCCTCCTCCTCCTCCTCCTCCTTCTCCTCCTTCTTCTCCTTCCCCTTTTTTCTTTTTTCTCCTCCTATGATTGTGTGTCTGCACGTATGTCTGGTGCCTATGGAGGCCAGAAGAGAGAGCATCAGATCCCCTGGGACTGAAGTTACAAATGGTTGTGAGCTGCCCCATGGGTGCTGGGAATCAAGCACAGGTTCTCTGGAAAAGCAGCCAGTGTTCCTAACCATTGATCCATCTCTCCAATCCCACAGCAATTGTTCGTTTTGTTTTGAAATTGTGTGTGGGCTGTGTGCCTCTGTGTGTGTGTATTGTGTGTGTGTGGTCCAGTTGTGCCTGTGTGTATGTGGGGGGTGCAATGTGTGCCTCTGTGTGTGTGTATTGTGTGTGTGTAGTCCAGTGTGTGCCTCTGTGTGTGTGTGAGTATTGTGTGTGGTGCAGTGTGTGCCTCTGTGTGTGTGTGTGTGTGGTGCAGTGTGTGCCTGTGTGTGTGTGTGTGTGTGTGTGTGTGTGTGGTGCAGTGTGTGCCTGTGTGTATGTGTGTGTGTAGTGCAGTGTGTGCCTCTGTGTGTGTGTGCCTCTGTGTGTGTGTGTGTGTGTGTGTGTGGTGCAGTGTGTGCTGTGTGTGTATGTGTATGGAAGAGGAGAGAAGACAACTTTCAGGCATTCTCTCCCAGTGTTTGATACCGAGGGGTAGAGTTCAAACAGGTCATCAGGTCTAACTGCAGGTGCCTTTGAGCTCAGCTGTCTCCTCTGAATGAGTCTTATTTGCATGTGTTTGTTTTATTTGCTTGCTTTTTTTTTTTTTTTTGAGACAAGGTCTCATGAAATCCAGGTTAGCCTCAGATTTTTCATTTTCCAGCTCAGTTTTCTGAGGACTGGGTTACGGGCAGGCATCATCACCATGCTGGGCTGTAAGAGACTCTTCAGTTCTCCATGCTGTGATATCAAGATAGCAGAGGTGCAAATGGGATGACCATTTCAGCCTCTTCTTCACATCTTACAAAACATGGCCATTTTATTTATTTACTTACTTACTTTTATTTGTATGGCTGTTTTGCCTGTAGGAATATATGTACACTGCATAATATAGTGTCCGGGAGTGCCAGCAGAGGGCATCGAATTTCCTGGAACTAGACAGGTTTGAGCCACCATGTGGTCCCTAGGAACTGAACCTAGGTCTTCTGCAAGAGCAGCCAGTGCTCTTAACTACTGAGCCACCTTCTCTCCAGACCCCAAAACATGATTATCTTAACGCTTGCTCATTCTGGGTGACCAATTCTTCATGCATGTTTGTTATCTTATGATCTACACTATGCTATAATTAAAAAGTTTCTTTTCAGCCAGGAAAGTGATGGCACATACCTTTAATCCCAGCACCCAGGAGGCAGACGGAGGCAGATCTTTGAGTTCAAAGCCAGCTTGGTCTATAGCCAGGGCAAGAGAAGCTCTGTCTTAAAAACTGAAAAAAAGAAAAGGAAAAAAGTTTATATTTAAGACTGGCCCTGGGGGCCACCTTGTGGTCACACTGTTAATACCTGGAACTTAAGGAAGTTCTTCATTTGTCCTTTGCATCCTGGAATGGATGGTAGAGTGGAGGCCTTCCTATCGATCACAGGTGAAAAGGGACCTTTGAGAATGTTTAACCCTTTCTTAGCTGCTTCCAGCCATGGTGAGCCTCTCAATAAGAGGCAGGCAGTAATGCCACCTTGGATAATAGACCAACTATCTGAGGAATCCCTGCTCCACACTCTCCACGCCTGGAGACACAGAGGACCACAGGGAACAGGACAAAGACAGGGAACAGGATCTACCCATTCGTAGAGTGCTTGCCTAGATGCATGAAGCCTTGGCTTTCACCCGCAGCTAGGGGGTGAAATCTGGGATGGTGGCACACAGCTGTAAGATCAGCACTCCAAAAACAGAGGCAAGAGAGTCAGAGCCTACCTAGGCTAAAGACCTGCTGGTCACCAAAAAAACAAAAACAAAACAAAACAAAACAAAAACATTGTGTCCTATGCAAACATGAGGATCTGAGATGGATCCTCAGAACCTATGTTTAATATACAAATACACATACACAAACACACACACACACACACACACACATACTGATGTTGCTCAGGGAAGCAAGATGGCAGTTAAGGGCACTTCCCACCAAGCCTGATAATCTTTCAATATCTTGTGCCCACACGATGGAGAGAACCAACTCCCAAACATTTTCTGACCTCTTCATGGACACAATAGCATACATGTGCTTACACGCATGCGCATACACACACAAACATAAGCCTGGTGTGGTGGCAAATATTCCAGGGCTGGCGCAGTAGAAACTGGGACTCCTGGGACTCAGTGACCAGCCAACCTGGCCTACTTGCTAAGTTCTATCGAGGTCAATGAGAGACTTTGTCCCCAAATCAAGGTGAATGGCATCTGAGAAATGACCTGCACAGTGGTCTTCTGGCCTGTGCATATATGCTCATGCACCTCCAGATACATACGTGTAATTTTTTTCTTCATCCCTGAGATCTGGCTCCTCTTCCTGGCAAGAAAGACTTCCACATCCCACCAGAGGCTGCTCTTCCTTGGGTCCCTACCTCTCTCAGATGGCCTAGCCTCTCCAACGGCACTGCCCCTAGAAAATGCTGGCCCTTGTACCCATGCCACCAGCCGGCCTACTGCCTTCGGGCTTTGGTCTCCAGCTTCTCGCTTCCCATTTATCCTAAGTCTTTCTGACACCTAGCTCCCCAGATCCTACATTTCCGTCCCTGGCTGCCATTCAGGGTCTGCCAGCAGCCTGTCAGCCGCCTTCCCACTGTATGTCTACCCAGTGTCTCAGTGAATTATCTTCCCACAAGCTAAGACACTGCCTACAGAAAGACAGCTGCTGGCAAGACAGCTCTCAGACCCGAGGCACGGGGCTTCAGAGGTACAGCGCCAGGGACTTCTAGGAGCAAATTCATTGCCAGTGCTTTGACTGCCATGTTGAAGTGACATCGGGAGACCTGTGAGCTGCTGCAGGTCAAGTAGAGACATCCGTAGCCTGAGTGGACCACTCTGAAGAGAAAAGGAATGAGTTCCCCACAGGCTGGTGAATGCTCATGCCAAGCTTGGCATGAATCCTGGCCCAGATTGTCTGGGTTAGATTCTTGGTGGCATTTAACAAGATGGCCCTGGAGAGATGACTAACTTCTCTGCACCCAAGATGCCTCAGGCATTTAAAAAATATATATATGGACAGAATCCAAATGGTACTGAGGGCCAGGTAAGGTGATTTATTCTATGCTAATGGCCTAGTGCAGGGCCCAACTTTATATTCATTTGTAATCTTTGATTTGGGGGTTCATCCGTTTCATCTTTTTCTGGGGTCTGGTCTAGGCTGGGGACATGTACCAAGACCCATGCTGGGTCACTGAGAGTAAAGAGATGGCAAGAGAGATCTCAAGGGATCAAGTGTCCAGATCTAGTTGGCTAGGTCCAGCCACATGTAAGCAAGGCAGAAATGCAGACCCAAGCCCAAGAGAGGAGGTGAGGCAGGGGTGGTGGCAAGGCATGGAAGTGAGAGGACCACCAGATAGGCAGGGGAGGGAACTACAGGGATATCTCAGGTCAGTCCCACACTGCCCAGACCAAACCCAGTCCCCAGTCCCCAGCCCTGGGCCCACAACCAGTTTGGATCAAGGGAACCAGTCCAAGGGGAAGAGAATAGAGGCATTGAAGGCATTTATTCATGAAAACACTCGGGTTCAGGAGGGATGGTTACTGGTTACAAGCTCTAAGGCTCTTGTCAAACAGCCACAGGCTGGGGCACCCCCAGGGAGGGGGTGAGCTGGCACCCCCTGGACACAAACAATGGTACCAGCATATCAGGAGACAGAGGACCCTTCCTTGCCACCCGCCCTACCCTAGGGTTAAAGTGCAGCTGGGAAGGGGGAGTGGATAGAATAGGGAGCTAGAGAAAGCCGAGGTCAGCAGGGGCCCCAGGCAGGGGGCCTCCTGTCCACTATGGTCCCAGGCAATGGGGATAGACCATCACCTCTTTCAGAAAGATCAGCCCCAAAGACAGCAGGGCTGGCTGCAGCTGCTTCCCTAAAGGGTCCAAAACATGGGGAGCAGAGAGCTAAGATCTCCGGAGGGAGAGACAGGAGGGATCATCTTTCTTCTTCAGTGACACTCTGGTACCTGAGTCAGCAGGGTCCTGCCCCAGCCTGACTCCTAAGCCACTCCATTGCAGGGGTTACTTCCTTGGCGGTGGGGAGGGAGGGAGGCCTTTAGGGAAACCTAGGGGGCTGGAGCTTCCGACTTCTACCAGCAGTCTTCCCACCCAGATCCTCCTGCAAAGGTGATGCTGGCATGATATCCACCCTCCACCCATCACCGGGGATCCTGCCCCATCAGTTGTGTGGGTCCTGGCCTGGGCCTGCCCTGTTTAAGGATCTCTCTCATCCTCAGCAGCTCAGCCCACTTCCTCTCTATCCCAAGGGCTCCTCTCTAGAAGGCTGAAAGAAAAGGCCACACTTCACCTTCCGAGAGAAAAGTCCTGAGGAGGCCTGCTTCCTCTCCCCACCTTGCATATATTAAATTGTGCAGCTTGGCTCTAGCCCCTCCCTTCAGATCTCCATGGCAACCAGGCAGCATTCCAAGTCCATCCAGTGCCAAAGGGGGGGGGGTTCTGCCTATCCCCTCCCTCTTCCCTGGAGGGTGGGACCCCAACATTCCACAGGGGACGAGAGGGGAGGAAGAGTTGGGGGCCGTCAGTCCTCAGCCCCCTCTTCCTCAACCTGAGGGGCTCCAGGAGGTTCTTCAGGCTCAGGGGTCTGGCCGCCGGGGTGGGGATGGGCGTGGGAGTGTGGTCCAGACTGGGAGCCCGGCCCGGCTTCACCCTGCACGTAGACGTTCAGGCCCTCGTGACTGGGCTCTTTGCCGCAGGCCTGGCAGCTGCAGTGTACAATCTTCTCTACCAGCTTATCCACCCTGGGCACCTCCTCGTGGCCAGGGCACTCCAAGGTCACCTGGGTGGGGCAAGAGGGAAAAAGGGGATGTTTCCTGAAGTCTGCGCAGGGGGAGAGATCCCAAGAACAACACATTTTTGGGAACCAAGAACTTGGGGAAGTCCACCTGTGACAGCCCAGTGTGTTCTGTGAACCCGTCTGGAGGGGCTTGAGGAGACTGAGCCCCTGCAACAACTCCTCCTCCTTCTCTGCCTCCTTGTCCTCCTCTTCTTTTAATGTACTTTTTTAAAAAGATTATTTCATGTATGTGAATCACTCTCTTCAGACACACCAGAAGAGGGCATCAGATCCCATTACAGATGGTCGTGAGCCACCATGTGGTTGTTGGGAATTGAACTCAGGACCTCTGGAAGAGCAGCGAGTGCTCTTAACCACTGAGTCATCTCTCTAGCCCCCTCTCTCATTTTCTTACACATCTCTCTCATCTTCTTACACACAGCCCTACCCTTCCTACCCATTCCCTCAGGCGTGGGAGTAGGGCTAAATCCACCCTCACACACACACTGTGCTCCCAGTAAACTTGGAGCACAAATCCTGACCCCTTTCTCAGGTCTTCAGGACCTTCAGGCTGGTCCTGGCTGATATCACTATGCCAGACCCTGCTGCACCGACATCTGACCCCAGAGACTGCTAATATCCTTCCTTCTTCGTAGAAGGTCCTGGCTCAACCCATCCCCCCACTGGTCCCAAACTCTGCACAATTAACTTCTGAGCAACTGTTGGGTCTGAGCTCCATCCCAAGCTCCCGACACAGCAAGGTCCACTCTATAGAAACCCCCTTAGCACCCTAACTCTTGCCTTGTAGTGATGCTTCCAACTGTCTTCCTCCCTTTCCCTCCCTTCTTCCACAGAGTATCTACTCCACCACTGCTCGTGGGCACAGGTGCAAGTGGGGCACAGGTGCAGGTGGGGTACAGGTGTAGGTGAGGTACAGGTAAAGGTGGGGCACAGGTGCAGGTGGGGTACAGGTGTAGGTGGGGTACAGGTGTAGGTGGGATACAGGTGTAGGTGGGGCACAGGTGCAGGTGGGGTACAGGTACAGGTGGGGTACAGGTGCAGGTGGGATACAGGTGCAGGTGGAGCACAGGTGCAGGTGGGGTACAGGTGCAGGTGGGGTACAGGTGCAGGTGGGATACAGATGCAGGTGGGGCACAGGTGCAGGTGGGATACAGGTGCAGGTGGAGCACAGGTGCAGGTGGAGCACAGGTGTCTGATATGTTAGGGAAACTGTACATGTGACCGCCGCCCAAAGCAAATGTACACAGTGCTTGAGAGCCTACAGCACAACTTGACTGGGTCAGAGGATCTGGAACAGTGCCCTGAGGAAACAATGCTTGAGCCAAGAACTAAAGAACTAGTTGAAGTTAACTAGCTGAGGGAAGGAGGATGGGGAGGGGTGGCAGTGCAGAGCAAAGCAAAGAGCATATGCAAAGATCCTGTGGTGGAAAGAACAGAGCAGGTAAGAAGGACTAAAGTGAAGCGGGTTTGGTGTCAAGTTGTTGAGGTTGGCAGGTTCTAAGATAGGCAGGTTCTAAGATAGGGCGGGGAGACTGGTGAGCCAGACCAACAGGGCTGAGTGGGGCAGAGAAAGGCAGAGATTCTGGTGACAGTGAACGGAGACTGAAGAACTGTGATCTCTCTGTGACATGGATAGAGCCTCAGATGTATCTGGAATCTTCTAGAGGTTGGTGTCAGATTGAGAAACCCTGGAGCAAGCAGGAACCCTGCAGCCCGCACACACGGTAAGCATTCAAGGCCTCCTGCTACAGTGCAGGGATTGGGGCAGCTGTACTCACAATCTCCCACATGGACTGGGCCGGCATGCAGGAGTCACAGTGCACCAGGGACTCTGTGGACTGCGGGAAGGTGTTGGGGACGCTGTAACTGAAGCATTGTCCTAGGCACGCCCTGTGGGAGGAGATGTCACTGAGCCCGATCTCCAGGCGGACGGAGGGGGGAGGGGAAAGGGACGGGGGTGGGCAGTCTTCACTGCTCCCTGGGTCCCTGTCCTCACCCTCTTCCTGCCTGTAGAGTCCCACCTGTTCTGGATAGACTTGGCCTCGCAGCCGCTGTGACCCACAATCTGCGTGATGTTCTTGGCTTCACACCAGGCACTCTTGTCGGGAAACAGGGCCAGCTTGTTGATGGGCGGTGGGGCAGCCAGCAACATGACAGGGAGGACAGCCCCCACCAGGACCCAAAGCATTGTGCCTGTCACCTCTGGAGCCCTGGAACTAAACACAGGTGGCAAGTAAGGTGCAGCAGAGCCTCAGAGATCAGGTGATTGGGAGCAGAGGTGCCTTCCAAACATGGGCTCTGATCCCAGGATTCCACAGACTAACCAGTAACTTCTTTTTTTGTTTGTTTGTTTTGTTTTTTGAGATATGGTCTCATGTAGCCCAGACTGGCCTCCAATTAAATCTGTATCCAAGGATGGCTGTGCACTGCTCATTCTCCTGATCCCACCTACCTATGGTAGCCCTATGTCCAGCTCCTTGGACCCCTCTAACCCTCAGAAGCAGCTATATGTAGTATTGTAGCTGAAAGTGCTGGGGAGACTGAATGGTCTTCAGCGAGATGGTTACTAATGTCAGACTGAAAGTGCCCCTTGGTGGTACAGTGTGTGCCTAGCTTGCTCAAGGGCTCTGGATTGGATCCCTCATATTATAAACCCAAAGTAATTCTCCTTAGAGATGGCTGGCCATTGTCCATGCCTCCTAAATAGACACTGATACTCAACTCTATACCACTCAGACAGATATGTTTCTTATTAAGATTCTCCACCAGGACATAGCACACATCATTACCCCCAGACGGATCCTAACCAGAGTCAGAGACAAAGGTCTCTGCTTCAGGAGTAAGACACTAAACTCCAGAGTCAGCCACAAGATGGCACTGCAGGACAGAGTCTGTGTTTAAAGGAGCCACTCAGAGGGGGATTTCTGCCACCTTCTCCAACTTTATCTTCTGTAGGCTCCACCAACTCCCCCATCCCACCCCACACACACCTTAGAAATAGTGTGTGTGGGGTATTCAGAGACTTAAACAAAGGGAAGTGCTTCCAAAGGCTCCATGCCCTGACCCCTCTGAGACAGGACTCTGGGGAAAGGGATCTGTCTGTCTGTCTGTCTGTCTGTCTGTCTGTCTTAGTGCTTTGTGACCCTGGATCTTCACGTCTCAGCTCCTCTACCTGTCCTCCACCTGTAAAATAAGTGGCACTTTCAAACCTAATAGTGTGTCAGAAAGCTCCCGGCTGGGATAGGATTCACACTTTCGAAGGGTGGTTCTGATAGGCCCCGTCAGGGAATACACGAAGCTCAGACAGTTGGAAACTGAATCTTAGTACGGTCCCCAGAGGGGCCTGGATGAGCTTGCCTATGAGTCAGAGGAGCAGAGACATATTCCTCTAGTTGTCTGGAAGCCAGGTACCAGGAGCGGGGAAGCAGGTGTTTTGCAAAGTGTCTATGGAGGTGACAGTGAGAATCCAGGTGCACTGAGAGAGTGGGAGGCCAGGGAGGGTGGAGCAGCCTTCAGGCTCACTGAGCACCGTCCCCCCTTCCTCCCAGCTATTGCTCCTCTTGCTTCTTGGTCCCTGAAGATGATCTCTGCCCCTGGCTTGACAGGAATGGGGACAGCTGGGGGTGGGGCTGGACAGTGTGTCCTGACCCCAATAACTTTCTGCTGTGATCTACACAATCCATACTCACCGACAAGATCTATAGCAAACCTACATTGTTAGAGCAAGCACACACTAAAGGAGCCGACTGGACTCCTTCCAAGCTGCAACCCAATAGCCTCAGCCTACTGCTCCTGATAGAGCCCTTGCACCCCCTCCCCCCCCCCAGGAACTAGCCTGAGCCAAGTTATGCATGACCTTGGCCTTCTAATATGTTCCAAAGCCCATAGAAAATGGCCAGAGCTCCTGGGCCCTCCCTGTGCTGGACTAACCCCCTCTCAGCATCACCTGGCTCTGTGACACTTTCTTGGCCATGACAGTCAGGTAGTGAGTAAGACCCAGGTAGGAAGTGAAGCTAAAGTCTCAGTAGGACTCAGGTTTGAGATCTGAGCTGAGTCTCGACAGCCGTCGAGAGATGGACATGGGAGTCTGACTTGGGCCGGGAACTCCGAGAGACGAGGCTCGAAGCTGCCAACCAACATCAGACCAGCTAAAGTGGAGATCAGCCTGGAGGTTGACCACGAAGCTAGCTGGAGACAGGAGAAGGGGACATTTGTGGTGTCCCTGGCCCAGATAGCAGGCTCTGTTGTTAGAGCTGGCAGAAGTTGAGGAGAAATGAGTTAGGCTGAGTTAGAAAAACACCTCCTTTGTGTTCCTTTGCAGGTGTCCAGTGGGGAGCTAGGATTAGCCATGTTCTTCAGAAGACTGGCATACCCCAACCCACCACACCTTGACCAGGACCTGGGAGCCAAACACTGGGATCCCCCTCGACCTTCCCAGGGCAGCAGCCAGAGCACCAGTGGCCCGGGCCTCTGTCCCTGGAGTTCTCAGTGTCTAGGAGCCACGTGGCTGTAAGGGTGGCTCTGTCTCTCACAGCCTACCTCCCTTGGCTGTAAAGGAGAAACACAGCAACTTCCCAGAACTAGGAGGTTCCTATGACAGCACCCAGCACCTAATACCCAGCACCCAGTATCCAACACCCAACATCCAGCACTCAGCATCCAATACCCAGGACCCAGCATCCAGCACCCAGTATCCAATACTCAACATCCAATACTCAGGACCCAGCATCCAGCACCCAGTATCCAATACCCAACATCCAGCACTCAACATCCAATACCCAGGACCCAGCATCCAGCACCCAGTATCCGATACCCAACATACAGCACTCAGCATCCAATACCCAGGACCCAGCATCCAGCACCCAGTATCCGATACCCAACATCCAGCACTCAGCATCCAATACCCAGGACCCAGCATCTAGCACCCAGTATCCAATACCTAACATCCAGCATTCAGCATCCAGCACTCAGCACACAATATCCAACACCCAGCGTCCAGCGCCTAGCACCCAGCGTCCAGCACCTAGCACCCAGCACCCAGCACCCAGCACCCAGCACCTAGCACCCAGCTCCCACCCAGTAACCAGCATTCAGCACCTACCAACACCAGCTCACGTTCCAGGATCATGAGTAAAGCTGGGCAGTGTCAGAAGGAAGGCAAAATTTGCCATTAGGAAAGCTTCTCCCACACCCCTCACACCCTACCCAGAGGCCATGGTGCCCTCCGCTCACCACCCACCAGCCCAAGTTTAATCTTCTGTTGATTCCACTTGTTTGTGCTCTCAGCCAGCAACTCTGCTCATCTAAGCAGCGGTTGGACTTTCCCTTCCTGGGCCCTCAGAGCCTCACCCTGCTTCTCATAGCTTCCACCCTGAAGGTCACGCAGAGTGCCAGAGAGCCAGGGTAGGACTGGAGTCAGTCAGTCATCTGTCCAGTCAACATCTAGGCTCTGCAGACCATGTCCCAAGACACTTCCAGCATCAGAGAAGAGCCATGCCCTCCTGTGGGCGGGCCGTTTTCATTCCCTGTAGCTGGTGCTCCCTTTCTGGGTACCTTCGAGGAAGGTGAGAGAGAAGCGAGGGTGTAGCCACCTGGAGGGCCCTCCATTTACACACAGGAGAAATGCAGACATGTCTGAGTGAGGGTGGTGGAAGATGATAATTCTGGGTTGAAGATGGGTACTAATGAAGGTGGAGAGAGGGAGCCCCTGAATGAGAGTTTACTGCTAGAGCAAAGGCCACAACATGGGATAGTGGCCTCGAAGCATCTCCCACCTGGGAGGGAAGTGTGGGTCCTAACTGCAGCCAGCCGCTGTTCAAAATGCTAGACCACGTCCACTTACAATCACTGTACTGGGCAGGCTCCATCTCCCCCACTTTCTACATGAAGAACGGGAACACACACAGGGGCGGGGGCAGCTGGGATTTGTGTGAGTGTATATGTCCAAACAGTAGGGAAAGCCAAGGCTTGACCCTGAGCAAATCAGGATCCCCGCAAGGCAGTTCCCCTGCAAGGGTGGAAGGCTCACAGAAGTGAGAGAAAGGTAAAGCAAGAAACGGGAAGAGAGGTGTCCAGGGAGTGGAGAGCTGAGATGGGATTTGGGGGTCTCCTGGGGGGTACCCCTCCTCTTCCTGTCAGAACAACTCTGGTGCTCAGCCACTGCCTCATCCGAAACCTGGCTCCACAGACAAGAGTTCGAGCCCCACTCCTGGATCTTCAAAGGTGAGAATATGGTCCCAAAAATGAGCATGGTCACAGCAGAACCTGGTTTCTGGGGTCTGGGCACAGGAGGGGAGTGTCCAACCAGGAGTTCAGTGGCACCCTTAGCAGACGTGGAGTTTATACAGGTGCCCACCCTGGCTACACCTCAGACCCAGGATGGGGCGGATATTTCTAGTGAACCTTTCAGGGTTCTAGATCCTGACAGGTGGAGACTTTCTTTCCAGCTCCCCATAGGGAGCACCTCGCCTTTTCTGAATTGCCACTCATACAGAAAGGAAGCCCCTCCACGAGGTGACCCCCCGCCCACAGGGTGACCCATGCATCGCACACAGGTCAAGGAGAGGCTTGCCCATCTCTCCCAGGCAGAAGCTTACTGTGGTAAGCTTCTCAGGCTCTTGGCTCACAGGGCCTTCCTGGAATTCCAGGGGGTGGAGCTTCGAATACACAGGGCCTGGCTCAGAGCACACCTGCCAGACTCCAGCAGCTGCCCCGACACTCACAGAGAGGTAGAAGTCTGGGCCTAGCCTGCAGAATCAAACCATCAAAGACCATCAAACCGTTCAGGAGTATGGCCTGAATAGGCATCTGTCTGTGTTCCCCACACGAATCTGAGGCCCAGCCAGGTCAGGAGCTGTGCCTGCTCCTGCTCCCCAGGGGGGAAAAAGGCCCCTTACAGCATTTGTGGGGCAGAGGCAGGCGGATTTCTGAGTTTGAGGCCAGCCTGGTCTACAGAGTGAGTTCCAGGACAGCCAGGGCTACACAGAGAAACCCTGTCTCAAACCCCCTCCCAAAAACAAAACAAACAAAAAAGGCCCCTTAGTGTTATGACTGACAGTGTCCCCTAGGTCGCATGACTGGGTTCTAATGCCTGTAACAGGATAGGACTTAACTACCACCAATACCACCCACTAAAGCCTAAAGCCTTTTGTACAGCAAAGGGGTGATTTGAAGTATGGAGGGAATAAATTGCTCCCCCACTCTCTCCTTTTTTATTTTTTTAAAATTTTGAGACAGGGTCTCACTTTGTAGCTCTGGCTGTCCTGGAACTCATTATATAGGCCAGGTTGGCCTTGAACTCACAGAGAACTGCCTGCCTCTGCCTCCGGAGTGCTAGGATTAAAGTCATGGAACACTTAATGTCTGGCCTCTCATTTCCTCTTTGGCTAAATATGAAAAGTCAGGACCATTCAATCCCCATAAGGATTTTCAAGGTAGGTTGTACCTACACATTCCCAGGCTTACACACACACACACACACACACACACACACACACACAGTCTCCTCTCCACTCTCCACAACTACGACTGTCTCAGGTTCAAATCTCTGCTCAACCACCTGAAGGTTTGTGTGCCTCAGGTTTCTCATCTGTAATGTGGGAACAGTAGAGGCCACTCTCCCCCAGGCAGCTGTAAAAGTTAAACTGAAGAGTGTGTATAGGGTTGTACCGTGGGGTTACAGCTTCAGGAAGCCACCATGAGCAACGGCTTGCCCTCACCCCAGGCCTCTTATCCATCTTAGCCTCTATTCCTCCCTCCAGATCCGGTTAATCCTTGGTGTTTCTCAATCCCGGAAGCATCTGCCAAGCGATAGGGATTTAGGGGATACCTTGAGTTGAAACTTAAGCAAGCAGCAGGATGGCTGGGAACAGTTTCACAAGCTGCCAAGTGTCACCCATACACCTACTTGCCGGGGCAGGAGCTGAGGCAAGACCTCACCAAACTCTACCCGTGAAAGTACAGCCCCTCTAGATCTGGCTACTGAGAAAACTGGGCTATGCTTGGTGCCCACTGCGCATGCGGCTGGTGGAGAGGGTGTGGTGCTTGTGGCCGATGCCCTGGGCTTGGGGATCAGCAGGGTGGGGCAACCCTCCAGGTCTTGGAATGAGTACAGGGACTTCCTTGAATGGATCAACTGAAAAACCGCTGCTGGGGAGGGGGCAAAGCAGTATCGGGCCGGAGGTCCAGCTCACAGCAGCTCTGGATTCCTGGGTGCTAAGGGAGAGCCGTATCCCAGAATGAGTGTCACAGGGGCAGGGCTGTTCATATAGACTGTGTCAGTGACCTGTACTTCACCTCTATAAGCCTCACACTTACTTACCACCTGTGAATTAGATGTCGGCATAGCCTGGGAACATCTGGCTTAGTAGAGTCCCTCGGGGAGAGTCTGGCTCCAGTGTGCTGCTTGAGGCCACAAGGATTCCATGACCCCAGGAGCACCACAGGGTGGCTTTCCTTCCTCCAGCCCCCGGGGCGAAGCCTGAACAAACTGTGTGCTGGGTTGATACCCAGGGTCTGTCCCTTGCCACCCAAGCCTACCTCCTAGGGCCAGGCAGCTCTACCTCCCAGCTCTGGGTATCCTATGCAAACAGTCAGGCCCTACAGACCCTTCTGCCCAGAGACCAGAAACAGTCTCCAAAACAAATGTATGCTAACTACCGGCTGCAGGGCAGAGCTACACATCTGCTCAACAGAAGTTCCCCTCAGATCTCACCAACAACCCTGCCCACCCCACAGCCTCCGACCCCTGGGCTTGCCAGCGGGAGGAAGGGGCTGAAATTTCACTTTAAGGAGGCTGCACCTCTGGCTAAGACACAGCCTCCACTCCTCTGTCTACTCCTCCAACACACAGGCCCAGGAGAGAGGCCTGGCTTTTCAGGGAAGGGTGGAGAGGGGTGGGGGGTCACCAAGGAAACGCCCCAGCCTTGTCTCTTCTTTGGCTCCAAGTCAAGGCAAACCCGCCCAAATAGTTCCAGCATCCGTGGGAGTCTCGGGAGGCTGGCTGCTCGGTGACAAAGAGTGGGGGGCTGCCTCTTGACAACTTACTTCCCCACCCTCAGCCTGGGCCAACAGGCTGTTTTCCTGGGGTGTTCCGACTTGCAGGCTGGTGGCTTCCAGCTGGGCAAGGGCCTTGGAAAGCCTGGAAATGTGGCTTTCTCCCTTGATGCCTCCACCCCCACCCCTCACTCCCAGCCAGGCCAAGGCAAGCAGCTGCCCCCTTTAGTGACGCTTGTAAAAGATCATCGCCTGGCCCGGGAGCCAGAGCCGGCTGGAGGGCAGGTGGCCGGCAGCAGAGCCCTGCGGTGAACACTGCCTCACTGGGGTGGAATGCTTACAAGGCTCTACCCGCTGAAAACGCCAGCTAGCTCAGGCAGGCGGGCGCTCACGCTTGTTCTCTCTCTCTCTCTCTCTCTCTCTCTCTCTCTCTCTCTCTCTCTCTCTCCCTCCCTCCCTCCTTTCCTCCTTCCCTCCCTCCCTCCCTCTCTGCCCCTGCAAGTGGGGGTGGGTGACACCAGCCAGACGTTCGAGCAGGGAAGGGGAGGATTTGGGGTCTTTTGTAGTGCCAGAGGAACTCTCCAATGAGCCCAGCTGGGGGACCGCGCCTCGGAAGCTGGGGCAGGATGCTTTGATTTGGAGAGTGGAGGTCAGGGAGGCTCTCCGCGAGCGAGAGAAAACAGAGACAACACGAAAGCAGAGACACGAGCCCAGAGAAAGTGAAAATCGAGGCGAGAGGGACAGAACTAAGAGAGCACGGGGGGTGCGGAAATGGAGCGATGGAGAGCCAGAGAGAGACCTGTGGATGGGAGACAGGCACCTAATGAGCAGCAGCTAAGAAGGGACCAGGATAGATCCAGAGGACGCGTGAGTCCAGTGTCCCAGCGCTGCCCGGCGCCTGCCGGGCGACGCTCTCCCTCCTACTCTCAGTCCTGGCGGTGAAACTCCTACAAGAAACGGAGCCCCGGGGCGCGGCTGGCGACCGACTCCGGACGCCGCCGGTGCCCCCTGGCCACCCGGGAGCCGCGCCCACGTCCCCAGCGCGGGCGATCGGAGGCGCCGGGCTGGCCGCCGGGCTGCGCAACACGGAGCTCGCGGGCTAGAAGGGAGCGGAGAGGAACTGCCGGGCTCGGGGGACACTGCGGGTCTCGGGAGCAAAGGGACTCCTGCTGCCCCGCTCCGGCGTGCGGGCCCCGGCGAGACTTACCGCGCGCGGCGGCCGCGGGGAGCGCGGCGCGTCCTTCTGGGGGTCCTAGAGAATGGAGTGCGAGCCGCGGGGGTCGCAGGCCCGGAGTCCTCGGGCTGGGGCGGCCCCGCGAGGCTCGGCTGGGCTGCGCTGCTGGCCGTCTGCGGCCCCGGGCGGGCGCGAGGCGCGGGGGAGCGGCGGGCCGAGCGCCTCCGACGTCAGGGTGCCTCAGCTCCAAATAGGGAGTGAGGGCGGGGGCAGCGGCGGCGAGGGGAGGGACGCGCGGGCAGGGCGGGCGAGCGAGCGAGGGCCGCTCCCTCCACTCGCGAGCAGGGTCGCCGGAGCCATGGGCCCCTCTCCCCGACGGCCGGGACAGGGATGAAAGGGCACGAGCCAGGCGACCGGCCTCTTCCCAGGCTTTGATTCCTCTCCGCCTGGCTTTTCTGGGCTCTCAGGTCTTGCCAAGCCTTGGAGTGACAATAGTGGACCTTTGGAACTCTTGGAATGGGAGCCTGGCCTTGGACACGAGCTGAGTGTGCGCTCCAGGGTTCCAATACCCGGGGCCCATTCGAAGCTGTGCCCGATCTTCCTTCCGGAGGTTCTGATCTGCGTTGTGTCCTTGCCCCTTTGACCTTCAGCTGCCTCCAAACAACTTAGCCGGAGCATCCAGAGAAAGGTCGGAGAGGCCAAAACCGACTCACTAGGACTCCTTGAAGAGGGGATAGTGAGGTTCCCCTCAGGGAGAGGCTAGCTACCTAAATCCAATAAGGTGGATTGTACTAGTGCAGCCTGTTCCATCCGAGAAGAAGAGAGCTCTGGATTGGGGCTGTAGCTAGGGTAGGCAGTGCTTACCTAGCATGCAGGAAACCCTGACCTCTAGCCCCAGCATCCTATAAACTGGGTCTAGTGGTGCCCATGCAAGGCTCAGCGTCAACTAAAATAGCAAGTTCCAGGCCACCCTACAAAGAAGAGAAAGAAGGTAGTGGGACAGCTTTGTTCCTTGAAGGTGATAGCTCCGGGCACCATCAAACAGAATAGAGAGACTTGAGGATCTATTTGTATCTGTGCCCATTTATTTAAGTCACTCGGTTGCACTCAGCCCTGCTCATGTGATGTCTCCAAGTTGCCAAGCATGGAGAGTGAGGAGTGGCAAGAAAAGCCTCCTAGTGGCCTAGTGCTAACACCATGGCTGCCCCAGGCAATCTGCTCTTCAATTCCAGCTGTTGTACTGTTCTTCAGCCTAGAGTTTTCTGCCTCCCTTCATTACCTTTTCAACACATCCTTCATCTACCGGGTGGAAAACTTTCCCAAGCTCCTCGGGTGACTGTACACTTCCTCCTCCTCCAGGTGTGATCCTGCAGCCTGAGATACATCTGTTCATGCTAATCTCTCTTTATGATCTCCTCCATTAGCCCCCTGAGGGCAGGGCCCTTCATTTTATTTCAGTGTTATCTCCCACTAAATAGATGCAGAAGGACCAGAGACAAGTAGTTCATCAAAAAGTTATACAGTATGAAGCTGAGGCTTGGAGGACCCTGCAGCAGCAGAGCCCAGCCTTGCTACTTTGTAGCATGTGTACACCAGCCTTCTCACTTCAGACCTTGGACAGGGTAGGAGTGGATGGCTACATTCTGTAGATTTCGTAAGAGCCCAACCCATTCCCAGCAGACATGTAATCCCTACAGTCGGAAGGTAGAGAGGGAAGGGTCAGGAGTTCAAGACCAGCTTCTACTAGTTACATGCTGACCTGAGCAATGCGAGACCCTGGCTCAAACAAAACAGGAGCTGATGAGATGGCTAAGTGGGTAAGACCACTGACAACTGAGCCCAATCCCCAAGACCCATGTGGTAGGAGAGAACTGACTCCTGCAAGCTGTCCTTTGACCTCCACATGTGCACTATGGCACGTGTGACCATAAAAACACTCACACTAAAAAAATAAAGAATAAGTGAATGTAATTTTAAAAATCAAGCAAATAGAAAAGAACCTATTCCTGCCCTGCAGGAAGCCCTGTGGAATAATGTGCTTGTCAGATCACATATACAACCATCAGAGAAGGCTGGAATCCTAGCCAGCACCCTCTCAAACACAGGAAGGTTCCAGAGCAGGTTTAGACACCTAATCAAGAACATGGGGTTTGAAGCTGAGTTACATCCCATAGCAGTAATGACAGGAAGCTTGAGAGTGCGCAGAGGACCTGCCTAGGAAGGTCCTAGCAGCTATGGTTTTATACCCAGCTAAGCAGTCTGCCTCTGCCATATCTCATCTATTCTTTTCCATAATCCCCATGCTCCGTTGTACTACTGAGAACAAAGGGATCATTAGCCACCACCCCTACACAAGATCACGTTACTAGTGACTGACAAAGGCTAGATTTGCTTGCACAGTCCATGGTCCTGTGATCACCACACACTCTTGGTTGCCTCAGAACCCCTTCCATTGGGATGTTGCACCCCTGAGATCCAGGATAATGGGGCCCCAGCAGGAAAGGCAGAACCTGTCAAGTCAGAGTCTCCAAGCTCCGGGAGATACACCTGGTTGGCAGCACAGCTCCAGCTGCCCAGGCAGGCCTGGTTGGCACAGGGCATGGGCTCATGGCCAGAGCCTGTTGGCCCTGGGCCAGTCTCTTGGGGCCAAGGTAAAGTGGGGCTCAGAGCTGAGAGCTGAATGCCCCTCTCCCTGCTCATTAGCAAACATCTGGGCTCAGGAAAATGACTGACCTGGAATGTGACTGGGCTGTGAGGAGTCCCTGGGGAATGTGAGCTCCCTCCTGCAGGGCATGGGGCTCCAGCCAGCTGTTTCCTCTAATCCTGTCAGCCTGGCCTCCTTGGGGGTCCACAACTCTGCAGTCTCATGGAGAAAGAAGAGTCAGAGCAGCCAAAAGCCTTCCTACTTGCGCGGACCCACAGCCTGAAAACATCCGCAGGACCCATCAGCTTGGTTCAGGAAGAGCTAGGGTCTCTCTACATGGTGTTCTTTATCATTCATGGACTCTGGGGCTCTGTGCAAACTATTGTGTCCTTGTGCCTTGGTTTCTCAATCTCTCCAATGCAGTCAGGAAGGACATATAATCCAGGCATATGCTAGCATTCATTCATTTATTTAACAAATATTTATCATGTCCGCTATGTGCCAGGAAGCCTTGAGATGCTGAGCACCTACATGGACTACACTAGCAAAGAGCTGATCTTCCAGAAACCTAAAAACAGAGAGGAAGACAACATAGATCATAGACAGTCAACGGAAGGGAGGATTTTATGCTTGTGTGTGAAGAAAGTGGTGGGGGAGGAGAGTTGTTGAGAAGCTTCCAGAAAACAAGGCAAAGAGGTGATGTTTAAGGTGCGATTCTGAGAAGGAGCCAGGATTGAAGGAGATAAATGGATGCAAAGTGCTGGGCACAGTTCCTGGAAAATAGCAGGAGCTCCATGAAATGAAAGCTATTTTAGGGAGGATCGTATACACAGCGCAGGAAAGGCGCTGGGCTCAGACTCTCTGGATGGAGTCCAGATGTTAGCACAAAGCTTCCTCGCTTACTCCAGGGACATGCTTGCAGAGCCTCAGTTTTCTCATCTGGCAATTAGGAACATCAGTGATTTCCTGAGATGCAACTGAGAGGTACAGGCAGTGGAAGGCCGCTGGGGGATGAGGGGGGGGGAGTCCCAGTCCTCCGTGGTGTTGACTCTGGTAGGTTACCCTTGCTCAAGTAAGAAGCCCCTTCTATGCTCCTGTAAGCAACCCTTCTTAAACTCGATGGGTCAGGGCTGGAAGGGTGGAGCAGTGGTTATCCACATCAGAGTTTGATTTCTAGCACCCACATTAGGAGACTCACAGCCACCTGTAACTCCAAGTCCAGGGGAGGGTTGATGCTTCTGCTCTTCAGGTATCTACACTCACATGCATAGGCCCCCTCATATTCATATATATTATTCCTAACTCAGTGGATCACAAAAATACATACATATATACATACATACACACACACATAAGACAAGAAGGTAGGAAGGGTACTTACTGAGAAGGGAGAGTCAGCAGGAACGGAAAGGAAATAAGAGAGAAAACTGGGAGAAATATGGCAAAGTATGTCATATCTATGTATGAAATTGGAAATAAATTTTTAAAATGTTTCATTTTATTGTGTATGGGTGTTTTTCCTGCATGTATGTCTTTGAACGACATATGCGGAGTCCATGGAAGTCAGAAGGGGCCATGGGATTGGGCCATGGGATTTCGTAGAACTGGAGCTATGGATGATTGTAAGCCACCATGTGGATGCTGGGAAATGAATCAGGCCCCCCCTGGAAGAGCAACTTAACCTCAGTGTCATCTTTCTAGCCCTGAGAATAAATAGATAATTTTGTTTTTAATTTTTAGACAGGATCTCACTATCCTGGAACTTTATGTAGACCAGGCTGGCATCGAAGTCACAGAGATCCACCTGCCTCTGCCTTGAAAGTACTGAATTAAAAAGATGTGTGCCACCTAGCTAGGTAAAGAAATAACATTTTTAAAAGCTCCACTGGGCATGCACATGAAACAGAGCTCCGCCCCCAGAAATGGAAGTGACTATTGCTGTCGCACTGTCCTGTCCACAGAGGAAAAAGATTGGGCTACACTCACTCACAAATCAGCAGTAGGAAGATCTGGGCCCAGAACCAGATGTTCTGACTTTGGGCCTATTCATCCACTTTGACTGTGGCTTGGATCTAGGAAAGTGGGAAAAGGGACCATGGACAACAGATCTGTCCTCCAACAGTGTGGGAAGTAATGCCTTAGCCAGTCCTGGAGAGTAGGAATGAAGGCCCTGGACAAGCTTGCTTTCTTTTCTTTCCTCACATCTTGTGCATGTGTGCGTACATGTGTGTGGTGTTTGTGTCTGTATGCATATTGTGTATATGTGTGGTATGTATTTGTATGTGTGGTGTAAGTATGTGTGTACATGTGTGTGATATTTGTATCTGTATGCGTGGCATGTGTATGTGTGTGTATGTATCTATATGTGTGTGGTATGTGTATATAGTGTATGTGTATGTGTATGTGTATGTGTGTGGTGGTCTATGTGTGTTATTTGTGTGACATGTATGTGTATACACATGCAGTTCTCTCCTTCCACAATGTGGTTTTAGGGATGGAAGTCAGGTTGCTAGGCTGGGTGGAAAACCCCTTTATAACTGATAAGCCATCTTCTCTGGCCCACAAGAGATGTTGTTGTTTGTTGGTCTTTTCAGGGTGGGAGACCAGACCAAGAAGGCAAGAACTCCGCTGTCAAGAGTGAGAGGGGGAGTAAGAAGAACTGGCTTAAAGAACAGATCCTGAAGGGTTCTGAGATGGAAATACAAACTCCACAACTGTCTGTTTCCTGCTTCCCAGATGAGCCTCTCCAGCAGAAATCAGCTTGGGTATGCCTAACAGTCAAGATGCCTAGAAGAGGAGGGTGGAGTGAGCAGCTTGGGTATGCCTAACAGCCAAGATGCCTAGAAGAGGAGGCTGGAGTGAGCAGCTTGGGTATACCTAACAGCCAAGATGCCTAGAAGAGGAGGCTGGAGTGAGCTGTGCCCACGCCCCTAGTGCTCCCATTATGCCTCCCACTCCCACAGGACAGCTGAGTTCTCACTATCAATTCAGTCTAGCAGTGACACAAACTGGTTTTGCTTCAGTCTCCATATCTTCCTTCCCCTTGTTTCCCCCAGTTTTCAGTTCCCGGGGGGCCACAGCAGCCACACTGAGTGGGAGGAGGGTTTTCCTCTCAGAGTTAGCCTAACACCCCACAGGGCAGGGTCTTCCTTAACATGTTTGTGCTCTAGACAAATTCATCAGGGAGAAAAAAAAAGAACAAATGAGCCCCATCCTGACTGGTGGAATATAGCTCAGTGGTAAGAACGCTTGCCTAGCACGCCTCCAACATTCCAGGCTTGGTCCTGGTGTGGCAGAAACAAACAAAACCTTTGGAGATGTGGCTGTTGGGTGATGTTCTCTGTGCTTTCTAGTCTGTGGCTCTCCCAGCCCTTGAGAGGGGTCTCAGTAGACACAGAGGGTCTACAATCATTTCTATATCCAAAAAAACAAGCAAAACCTGGTTTTATCTGTATAAAGTGAGAGACAGACAACATCTGGAGGGCAGCGAGCGAGTGAGCCTTCTGTTTCTCAGGCACAGTCTACCGTTTGAGGATGAAACCAACCACCTAGTCTATAGGGAAAGCACTCTTTGGATGGCCTATGTGACCAAGTTATTATCAGCTCGCTCGCCATTTAACTTTCTTCCTCGATAATGAAGCGCTCAACCTCCCATCTGTACTATGATGCTCCAAGAGACAGGGCTCACCACAGTCCAGGAGATTGGGCGAGCGATCACACAGCAAACCAGGTGCTGGGATGAGCAGAGGACACGCTATGCCAGGCAGGGGTTCTCAACCAGTGGGGCTGAATAAACCCTTTCCCAGGAGTTGCCTGAGACCATTGGAAAACACAGATATTTACACTACTCATGACAGTAGCAAAATTCATTATGAAGTTGTAACACAAATCACTTTAGGGTTGGAGGTCACCACAACACTAAAAGGTTGTAGCATTAGGAAGGTTGAGAACTGCTGCGCTGGAGTCAAGGGGAAGCCTTTCTTCAGACTGAAAGTCACTGACTGGTAGTGAACAGTAAAGGCCACCCACTGAACAAGCAAGTTAGTTTAGGGCTTTAAAGTATTACTAAAAGGGGTGGCATGCCTTTAATGCCAGCACTTGGGAGGCAGAGGCAAGCAGATCTCTGTGAGTTGGAAGCCATCTTGTTCTGAGTATTGAGTTCCAGGACAGCCAAGAATACATATTTATGAGACCCTGTTTCAGAAAAAAAATAAAAAATAAAAAAATAAAAGGTGAGGGGGCTGGAAAAGGCTGTCTCACAGAATAAGGAAGGATGGTTTTAGAAAGTTATATGGGTGCTAAAGTGGATGGTGGTTTAAGAGACAGGATATTTAGGGCTTCAAAGGTGTTATTCCATGACGCTGTGGAGACATGGGACTGTGGAGATGGAGCCTGCCAGTCAAGCATGAGGACCTGAGTTTAGATTCCCAGAACCCACACCAACACCAAGCATGGGGCTGGTGAGATGGCTCTGCAGTTAAGGGCACTGGCTGTTGCTTTTGGAGAAGACCCTACGTTTGGTCCCCAGCAGTCACATGGCAGCTTAGAGGATGCTATGACCTCTTCTGACCTTTGGTGGCACTTCATACACCTGTACACATAAACTCACTCACACACACACACACACACACACACACACACACACACACACAAACGCACACAAAATCTAAAGAAAAAAAAAACAGAACTATTTCTGAATAATAAATGGACCTTAAAAAAACCTATAACTGATTTCAAGCTATTCTTACCAATTTCAAATCAATGAGAGGCCATTACCAACTACAACTGGCTTAAAAGTGTGTCAAATCAAGTTTAAACCGGTTTTAACTGGTTTAAGTCAAATCAAGTTTAAACACACTTTGAGGTGCACAGCCTGGGGAAGAGCCTGGGTGGTGGTGGGTCAAGGCCAAAGCCCCGGGCATTGTTACCCACTACCTGCTTGTTTCCTGAGTGAGTTCATTTAGCCCCCAAACCTGTCTTCATCTACAAAGTGAGGATAACGCTGTTCCTTCACAGGATTGCTATGGGAACTAAGTTTGGTATACGTGTGCACTGTAACTAGCCTGTAAGACATGCTCAATCAGTGTTAACTATATGATCATCTAAGGCAATCAAAGTAATGCTGGCTCAAACTGGCTAGACACAAAAGAGAAAATAATGGTAATAAAGTGAACTTTTTTTCCTACCTTTGCTCACCCCGCCCCTTTACATTTTTTTTTAAAGAGACAGGGTCTTATTATAGCCCCAGCTGGCCTGGAACTCAGAGATCCATCTGGCTCTCACTCCTGAGTATTTAAGGATATTGCCACTAAGGCTGGCTTTCTACTCTCTACTTCTTTACTATTGAAGGATCCTCACTTATCCCACCTCCCGCCCCCTACTTGAGCTTCCAGCTCTGAATCCCCAAAGTGAGGGTCAAGCAATTCAAGTCTATAATTCTGGACACACACACTCAGTAGCATGGTTGTTAGGCATGGTGCTTAAGCTGCTTTACAGGTTTCCCATTTCTTTGTCATTCTTTTCTCCCCTTTCCATCCTAGACCGATCCTCAAAGTCCACATGTTCAATCAACAAGTCAGAAAGCTACGTCGTCAGGTTTCAGGCTGGAAGCTGCATGGCCTCACCACTAAGCATCGGAACGGAGTGGGGTGGGCAGGAGCTCACTTACAGCTGCTCGCCTTGCTCTCTCTCCCTGGGAGCTTGTGCATTTCAAATCTGAAGCAACCTGACTACCTGCCCTAAAACCATCCGCTGTGTGCTGAGGATGGAACCCAGGGCCTCTCGCTCGGCAAGCACTTCATCACTGAACCCTGAGCTCTGCCCTAGATAGTGTTTTTATATGCTTGTGCTGAAAGCACACCCAGATGAACCGCAAAGCTTGTGGGGGTGGGAATTCCCCTGATCTCTACAGATGAAGAAACTGAAGTTTGAAGGCTGGGAACCTCCCGTTGGAGCCTGGCAGGTGAGGGGTTGAACAGGCGTGTGGGTCCAGGCTTTGACTGTCCAGCCTGTAGGTCGGGAGTTTCCTCCTGCGTGGCCCTGCCTCTCCCTCCTGCTCTTCTACTGCTGCCCCTATCCCACAGAGCTGCTTGCTGAACACGGGACATCTCCCCTGCGTCTGCCCAGGCCATGTGCCTGGATACCACCCGCTGCTCTCAGCACACTTGAAGGAAGTGGTGATGGCTTCCACATGAGCTTATTCTCCTAAATTTAACATTTTTTTTTTCAGCACTTAGAATTTCCACTCTCTCCCTTCCACCCCTTTGCATGTATGCAATTAGAAAGCATGCAACAGGAAACCATTCAGTCCGGAGGAAGGCAGACCCAGCTCCATGGACTACATCCTTGTGGAAACACTCTGCAGAGTTTATTTGGACAAGCTCAAAAATAGTCCTTCCAACAATGCAATCAGATTGAACCATGACAAGCAAAATGCAATTATGGGTTGGTTACATTAAAAAAAAAAATGTAAACAGAGGTTTGAGAACCAACAGCAAAAACAAGAGCCATCTCCCTTAGCCCAGTGTCTGTTTCCTGCAGCAGGACTGTGGGACTGCATTCTTGGGTCTTTTGAAAGCAGGGAGAGGGTGACATTCACTCAAAGGGACAGCTCAGCAAAATGCTCCAAAAGCCACGTCTTAGAACAAAGGCATGCCTCTGTAGACAGTAACTGTGCCCCAATAAAGGCTCCCCAGCCACTCAGAATGCAAAAGTTATCCACCTAAATGAGTTCAAAATACATATTGTTCTGGGCTAAATTATACAGTGTCAAGTTCAGACTGTATGTATTTATGTATGTTGGCAGCGCAGGCCACTTCTAGGGCGCCACAGCTTTGCTCTAGTATCCTGTGCCCAGCTGGGTGCCCATCACTGGATCCTTAAACCCACAAATGTCCTCATGTTTGATTCCAGAAGGGCAGAGAAGGGGTGAACCAAGGCTTCCCAACCCCACAATGGAGCAGGGCCTCCAGAGGATTGGAATTTCAAGTTAAACTTCAAGTAGAACAGAATGCTCCCCCTTGCCAGCAAGCTCTGAGGCTTCTGAAGGCTCATCTGAGGCGGGGGCAGGGACTAGAGGACAAGATCAGGCTTTATGTTCCCACACCCTCTGCAAGAGCTATAAGGTGGGAATACAGAACGCTCTGGGCCTAAGATGAACAGTAGGTCTTCCTCTGCCTGGTCCAGAATAATTTCCCCCAGGAAGGGGCTGGTCCCTGGGGCACTTCTGCAGAACCCAAGGGTGCTAAGGGACCAGATCGGTGCAACAGAGGCCTAAAACCCCACCAGAGATGTCCCTGTCCATTCCATTCCTGTCATTTTCTATGTAGACTTGGGACAGTCTTCCCTTTGTGTTTCTGGACTGGGGAGGGCTGTCACTCAACTCTGAAGGCAGAAAAGTAGGGGAACTAGAGGGACACTATAGAGAAAGCTCACATGGAGAAGAGCTGGAGGGAAGAACCCAGCTGCAGGACTATTTTTCTACTAACGGCATGGCTGCTGTGCACGGGTTAAGAGAGACATGTGAAAAACAGCCAAGCGGCTGAGGCATGCCATGACCATGACTTGCTGTCCTGGGTACAGCCCATCTTTGGCAGAGCACCTCCACTGCCTGTTCAGGTCCACAGCCCCAAACATGTTTCTGGAAAGGGAAACAGAACAAAGAATAAGGGAGAAAAATGCAGAGGGAGGGGAGAGGCTACCCTGAACTTACTCACTAAAGCTCTTGTAAGGACTGAGGTCTAACCAGCATGGCCTGTGCTGGTTGATGCCCCTCCAGCTGCTTCCTCTGCCCTCGACAGCTCGGGAACTGCCTGTCTTTCCCAGCTACAAGCACTTCCACCATCCAGAGCACCCACAGTGGATACCCACAAAAGCCTGAGCACAGCTGTGCTGCACACATCAAAAGAAACTGGAAAATAGTCTATGTCATGCCTCACAAACCCACAAGAACAGACAGAGGGGACAGCGGTGACCATTTGTCCTCAGACCTCAACATGTCTTTCCATCCGGGCTGTGGCCACCAACTTCACACTGTCAGTCAGAGTTCCACGCAGCACTGGGACTGACATCGGTGGGGCAGACCTCGGCCCAGCAGGTGTAGCAGACTGGTGCACTGGTGAGCCAGGGCGCAGGCTGAGCACACCATCAGGAATGTGCTCCTGAAGACTTCACCACGGCCATCATCGCACAGGGAGGGGTACCACCGCCAGTCTTGGGGTGGGAATGGAAAGGACATGCCTGTGTCTTCAGGAGGTCAGAGAGGCCACAGCTAGGCCATTCAAAGAGAAGCCTCCCACAACATAAAGGAATAAAGGCCTTGCTTGCATTGGGCTTCCCGTTTTTAATTTATTTAAGACCTCCTTACAATTTCCAAAGAGATAATACAAAAGCAACAGACTTGGTTTCAAACACAAACAGTGGCTAGAGTTGAAAGCGTTGCTGATGGCACCGTCACAGGATGTCAGTGCACTCCGGGCACTTCAGTATTCCTGAGGAATAAACATGGTTTCTCCTTCCTCCCGCTGGGATGTTCTCAGCATAAGTCACTGCTCCTATGAAGCAAGGACATTGGTTAGAACAGACAGTGATGCTCTGACACCACCTCCTGCAGCCTCAGGCAACCCCAGGTCCAATGGCTCTATCGCTGCAAACTTTGTTTCCATCTGCATCACAAGCAGAGGCTCCAGCCTGAGAGGGAGAAGACAGGAGGGGCAGCCATGGACAGTCAGAGCTGACCCAGGAGGTCGCAGCTGAGTGCCAAGCATAGCGGAGGCAGCCCCTCACTCTGTAAGACTCTCCCCTCTGCTGAGTGGGGATACAGCACCTCTCCCACAATCCACTGGGAAGGGAGGAAGAAAGAATCTGAAGAAAGTCCCCAGGGAGGTATACAGGACCTGGCCAGTGCTTGCCCAGCAGTTATCACAATACAGCCATCCCACATATGCCTCCAATGGGATTTGGTTCCTGGACAGAGAGAAGGATGACAACATCCAGGCACAGACTCAAATCCAAATGAAGTTACAAGGCCATTTTAGAGCAGCGTGTGCAAGGCTGTAGGAACTGTAACATTTTCCACAGTACCTCCCAGCCATTAACCACCCCCATGCAAACCACCACTGATCCATCATCCAGCACAGCTTAGCTTGGAACAATGGAAAGACCCAAGGCTCTGCTTGCTCCTTGCTGCCCACCCTCAGCCAAGCTCTGCTGCCAGGAGGGTGCAGTGGAGCAGCCTGCCCTGCCGCCAGGCTGGTGCAGCAGTCGGCCTCTGGTGCAAAACCCACACAGTGGCTCACAAGCATCTATATCTCCAGTCCCAGTGCATCTCATACACATTTTCTGGCCTCTGTGGGCACCAACATGTACATGATACACAGATATACATGCAAAACTCATAAAATACAAACATAAACAATAAAACTGTAAAATTTCAGAGAATTCCGTGAAGGGCAAGACATCAATTCTGTACTTACTTTGACGTATTTTCCATGTAGAAGATACTGAGCCTGAAAGTCATGCTGACAGTTGGAGTAGGCCATCCCCAATCCCACACCAGAACCGAAGGCTACTGGCCACATTCTTCCTATTGAGCAGAAGAAGAGAAATCCCAACAGGGGAGGACTATTAGGAGCAGATAAAGCCTCTGCCCCCTGATGTGCGCTCACAGTTCCTCAGCAGACATTACATTGCAAACACGTGATGGACCAGCATACAACACTGTAACCTGCACATTTATTAGGTGCCTGAGCTGCTGCATTTGATGCAAATAGCCCAGTGTGTCATTTGTGCACCTCAACTATGTAGTCTTAGCCCTGTCAGAGGAACATCTACTGGTCAGGTGCTTGAATTGTTTATTATTAATGTCACCATCACTCACCAGCTCTGGTTATGCCCAGTACACCACGAAGCTCCCTCACACACATCTACAACCCTCTAGTTCCATTCATGTCAGCTCTTCGTGGAATGAGGTCAAGGTGACCTGTTTAGCTTTTAGTCAGTACTCAAACTTCAAGTTTTCCCAAGAAGGGGATCCTGTTTGCCCATTGCTCAGCTCTCGAGAAGCAGTAGGGGCACTTCTGGATCACTTGCCTTTACTACCAGCAAGCTCTGTCTCCAGGTCACTTTAGAAATATGTGGCTATGCAGCCTGGACAGCATGAAATGGAGGCTTTAGAAAGGATGTCATGCTCAAGACACCAGACAAGCCTGACTCACTGCCTCCAGGGAACACTGGGGATGTCCAACCCATGCAGACTTCATCCACATCCTCCATCTAGCTCACTCTAAGGTGGACAGGTTGGTGGGGTTTACATAGACACTGTAGTGAGGAGCCAGTCAAAATCACTTACTCTTAAAGAAGGTGAGGGAGAAAACAACTCCTAATCCAACACCAGCACCTGCAAAAATGGAAAACAGTGTTAGAGTGCAGAGCTCCAGTGAGCCCCAAACAAGGCTGAACACTAAGAGCAGGCGGGTAACTTGGAAGTTTGTGGTCCGGGTTGCTGCCCTTTCTTACTGTCAGGGATACTGGAGGTGCTTTCTGTCTCGCTGGTCACAGAGGAAATGAGAAACTTGATTCCCTATCAGTAGTCTTGAAGTGCAGATGGAGAACCTAAGATATTGCTCTAGACTTTCTGCACCTCCGACCAGCAGCCTCCTTCACAGAGGACTCAAGAGTAGCCCACCTTGTCTCGTTGTTCTCGGGGTGACGTGTACCACTTTTTGGGTGGAAGAAATGATCTAGAGAACAACTGCAAAAGGCAAAGGCTGCAAAGGCTGCACTCACACAAGTCGGTGTCGAGGGAGGGAGAAGCATTCCCCTCGCCCAGCTGAGGATCCTAGCCAGAGCCCTCACACGACAGGCAAAGGCTCTCTCATGGAGTGCTACATCCCCAGCCATGTCCATGCCTCACTCTGAACCTCAGCTTGGAAAAAGTTCCGGCTTTTAGGATAAATTGAGTCCGAATTTATAAAACCCCAGTTTGAATGCCAACATTAGAATTCTACTTAGCCACACATAACTTACACTGTTACTCGGTTGTTTTCTTTTAAAAGAGAAAAGGACACACATCTTAATACCAGTGTTGGTGTGATCAATGCTGGCGCTAGCTGTGTTCCCACGAGTGCGTGAAAAATGTCTACAGCCCCACTTTACAAGGAATGGCCCCAGGTTATCTCCTGACATGATCCTCACTTGTACATAAACTTCCATGAATTTACTTCTCTGCTAGAGCCCAGCTCTGGTTGTTTTCCTTTTCAGACCTGCAGACCAGCATGTTCAGTTCATGTGATGCTCTGTTTTGATTTTGAGACATAGTCTGACTGTAGCCCAGGATGTCCTCCAATTCTCAATCCTCCTACCTAGCCCTACTGGGATTACAGGTTGTACTACTGTACAGACCCAGATTATTCTGATGTTCTGTATGGCTGCTCCATGACCCAGCAGAGCCTTGGTCCAACCTTTTTATGAGTAAGCCACATAAAGTACTGGTTGTCACCTGCTACAAACTTGTGCTGCGGAAATCTAAGTTTTCGTCGCTGTTCTACTTTGTGAAGCAGCACCTTGTAGAACAGCCCTGGCTGGCATGGGACTTTGGAGTCCCGCATGGCCTCAGCCTCTCACGTGCTAGGACTATAGGTGTGTCCGTACACCCAGCTTTGTGCTGCTGGGATTCTAAGTTTCTTCTTACTGAGCTAGGGATATGGCTTGGTGGTAGAGTACCTACCTTACATAAGACCCTATGCTCAGCATCCAGAATATCACATACATACATAGAGACATCACAGGGGAGGGGGAAGGAGTGAATTCTCTAGGTAGTGCAATACAACACCTCAGAGTATTTATTCCTCAAGTAAACTAACTTTTCTGTTCTGAAGACAGAACCCTCAGTATGAGCAAGCAAGGTGTGTAGTTTTGACCCTGTAACTCTCTTGTCACTCATGCAGCCTAGATGGTGTTAGTTAATAAAGTATATATAGTACCACACAGAATGGTTTCTGTTTACTTATTCTTTTGGTGTGTATGTATATGTGGCCAGAGAACCTCTTCAGGTGTTGTTCTTCAAGAATCACCAACTTTTTTGTTTTTTAAGAGACAGCCTCTTACAGGCCCAGCTCAGCCACCAGAGAGCTCAAGGGATTCACCCAACATCACCTCTCCCTGCTGGGATACAAGCACACCTCCAAAGCTGGGCTTTTATTTATTTTTAATGTAGGTCCTTAAAATTGAGGTCCAGTTCTCATGGCAGAAGGAAAAGCCCAGAGAATTCCCAATGAAGGACCTAGCAGATGCTTTAAAGACTCAACAAGCTCTGTACAGAGTTAAACAGGACCCCACACCAAGAGGGTTTTGTTACCAGAGAGGAATGTTCACGGTCATTCTCTGCCACCAACAAACCTGGGAAGAAAAGTGGAAAGCAAAACAAAACAAAGCTCCCTGGCTGGTTCAGAGGAGGACACCTCAAGCACACTGTCCAGGCGCCCCGTACTGTCGCTGTCATCAGAGGAGAGGAAAGTTCTGTGTGCTTTACTGCAGCTCGCTAGTGACGTGGAACTGCAAGAAAGTGTTATGAATGATTCTGACCTGAGGAATAAATGCAGGCCTAGGACATTGCATGTGTGTATGTGGGAGTGGGGAGTGGAGTCAAATGTTAGCAAAAAAGAAATTCAACGTAAAAAAGAAAAATTAAAAATAGAAAAGATTACAGAATATGAATATAAAAGAAACCCATAAAATGTGTTTATATTTCAAGCTAAATGCAACTACAAAAGAATAAAAAGTTTGCCAGGAATGATGGTCATACCTGCAATCCCAACAGAGGCAGGAGGACTAGTCTGGTCTATTCTAGTTCCACCAGGGCTGCATGGCGAGTTTGTATACTGTACCCGTATTACCCCCAGCCACACTGACCTTATAGTATACTCAATAAGCCTGTTTTCTTCCAAAAAACCAAACAACTAAAAACTACCAAGATAAGACAAGCTAAGGTTAATTTAATGTTGATGAAAAAACATTTAAAGTGTAGTCTAGTCAGTCGGTAAGGCTGCACATTTTAACTCCAGCACTTGGAAGGCAGAGGCAGGCAGATCTCTGAGTTTGGGGCCAGCCTGTTCTACAAAAAGTTCTAGAACAGAAGAGTTCCAGGGTTACCCAGAGAAACCCTGTCTTGAAAAATTAACCCAACAACAAATCCCAAATGTAGTCTGACTATGCCATGCCCATGATGTCTGTCTGTAGTGACAGTCCAGGTGACACACTTCCCCAGAGCAAGCTCACATGCTAGACTTACTTCCGTGTTTTTACAATGTTGTTACACTCCGATAGCTCTGGACACAGACTCTTGCCACTGTGTCAGAGCCACCAGAACATTCATTATGTAAGTGATGGGCTGCAAACTGCAGACCTGGAGCAAGTCGCCATAACTTGCCTACCCTGTTCAGGTCTACGTACAAAGCGTGATCAAACAGCGAGCTCACCTAAGGATGCATTTCTATGAACAAAGCTGCACAGCTGACATACACTGGATACATGGCCAGCCTATGCCATGGAAATTGTAACTAAATCAAACATGGCCCTGTCCAACAGAGCCTGTGCTATGGTACCAAATTTAAAATTCAATATCTAAAATTCAGCACTGCCACCCCAATTTTCACTTTAAAAAATCTTGGGAAAATAGTTTGCCAAAGTTGGTCTGGTAAGTAATCAATTGAGGTTAGCAAAATGAAAGGGAAAGTGAATTAACACTGAATGTTATTCATGAATACCCAGAACCTCCTTTCTAAGAAAAGTCTTCATTTTATTTTATGGTATGAGTATTTTGCCTGAAGTTATGTTTATACACCATGTGCATTCCTACTAACCATGAAGGCCAGAAGAGGCTGTTGGATCCTCTGGAACTAAAGTTACAGATAGTTTTAAGAGGCCATGTGTGTGCTGGGACTCGAACCTGAATAACCAACCCTACCAGGAAGAATAGCCAGTGCTCTTAACCACTGAGACATTTCTCAGCCCAAGAAAATTCTTTTTACATCAAACATTTTCAGGCAAGCTAGTACAACCCTATAATCCCAACACGTGGGAAGAGGAGGCAAGAGGATCAGGAGTTCAAGGCCATCCTTACTTATATTGTCAGCTCAAGACAAGCCTGAACCACATGAGACCCTGCCTCAAAAACTAAAACTTCTACGGTAGTACGCCCTTGTTTTCTAGATGTAGAAAATAACTTGCCAAAACAATGTACCACTTCTGAAGTAATCAAGTGGGCCTAATTCTGCCAGTCTCATTATGCCACTGTCCCTAGGACATCCAGAAACAGGATTCTCCTCTACTTTCAGCCCACCAACACTACCTTCCACGGGAAATTGGAGCATCCCAGTGTCTAGGAAGAAGATGCAGTTAGAACATGAGCCATGCTCTCCGTGCACCAGCACAGAGCACGAGGCAGCCAGGCTAGTAACAAGGAGGGCTTGCTCAGAGTCCTTCCCAGACTAACCTCACCACATCACACACACTCGTCTACCTGGCAGGACTGTAGAACTTCAGAGGATAGACACCACTACCATCACTACACCAAGCCCTGGAATCTGCCATTGCGTGCTTGGCTTACAAAATGGCAGGAGGTTTGGTTTCAAGGCAACTTGCCTCAGCCCTTGCAGCTGCAGAGTGAGTAAGCAGCAGCAGACTGGTCCTCGAGCATGAGGTAAAGGGTTTGGACTGGCTTACAGAGGCAGGTCAGTGAAAGCAGGTTGACTACAACCGGGGCTTTCGTGTCTCCAGCTGAAGGCAAGGTTTTGCCAATGGAGTCAAAAGCCCAGAGGAAACTATTGTGGTGTGCTTCTTGTCCCTTTGACTGCAGGCCTGCTCTTACATTTTTCCCAAAGAAAGCAAGCTCTCTGACGCTAGCCACTTCCTAGCAGCACACTACGAGTAAGGCTCGGGCGCTGCTATCAGCACCACTCAATCAAAAGATGAGCCACGCCCACACCAACCAAGAACAGCCATCAAGAGTTCAGTTTACACACCGAGCTAGCCAGCTCCTGCCAACTGTACTTATCTGAAAGTATAACTGAGCTCAAAGCCCCAGCCAAACCCAGTTCTCAGGGACCCTTTTCTGTGGTCTTAATTAGACCGGGCTGCTACATTTTTAATTCCTAACCAAGACTCCACCCTCCATCTCTGTATAGTTGAGACACAAACAAGACTATTCTGTACAAGAAAGGAGTTCCTATCTGCTTCACCTGTAAGAGCACACTTGCAGTCAGAGGTGCCAAGGGTGGAATGCGGAGCTCTACTGAGTCAAGCCCTCGCTTGCTCCTTTTAGGCTCTCTTAGAAAAGGCAGCATGCTGCTTCAAAGACAGTCCCACCTGGCCTGGGGACCGCTCTGCAGCTGCTTCCACTCAAGACTGGCACCTCTAGGCCAGGTTTAACTTTAGAACAATAAGACAGGAAAGGTTTGCCTTACAATAAAAACAAAGCAGTACACAGAGAGAAGCGCCTTCTCTGCCTTTGGCCACTTCTTGTTGTTGCATGACAAGCTCTGCTGGAAGAAAAGCCAAAGGGAAAAGTACAAAGCATTTTTCACCTCCCCTGAAAGCAAATATTTAACTACGAATGCAGTTTATATAACTTCGCCTCCCTGCTTGATGCTCTCAAAAGCCCATGCTGTCTGAAATGACAAAGAACCGTCAGGTACAGAGTGCAGCTTATCAGCACACATCTCCACATGCACAGCAAAGACCCGTCATCAGGGAGAGGGGACAAGGGGAAAGCAACACAAGAGCCTTATGGAACTGACGTTGGGCCCAGAGCCCATGGTTTCTGCAGCCATTTCTTTTAGAGAGGAAAAAGAATTGGCACAAATCCTTTCAAAGACATTATTTCACATTATTCTAACCATGCAAGCTGGTGCACATTTGGTGCCCCGGAGGGTGTAATTGGCAAAGAAACATTTTTTAGGAGTAGAGCAGTTCCTTAGCTGGTCATTTGGTGCAGTTATTTATTTATTTATCTATTTCTTTTATATGAGTACACTGTAGCTGTCTTCAGACATACCAGAAGAGGGCGTCAGATCCCATTACAGATGGTTGTGAGCCACCATGTGGTTGCTGGGATTTGAACTCAGGACCTTTGGGAAAGTAGTCAGTGCTCTTAACCACTGAGCCACCTCACCAGCCCTGTAGTCCGATAATGCAATTTCTAACAACTATATATATAGTACGGATTTATCTTGTGCCTAAGCATGCTGAAGCAAACTTTAGAGGTACTGAGTGCAGGCTGTAAGCCAACACAGGGTGACACATTCAGGCCCACAATCTGCTGCCAGGTCACAGATAAGGCAGGGAGTCCACATCACTGCAGATGGAAGAAAACCCAACCTGCAGGAACACCCAAGCAGGCTCCAAAAGCTGACTGTTCAACTGCTGTTACCATCAGCCTCTGTGAAGAACAAGCTAGAGCAAAGCATGACTGTGGAGACTGTTCTGTGGAGGCTGAAACTGCATGCATCATGCTTCCAATGAGGGAGGAGCAGTCCCAGAAAAAGAACAAAAAGTCATACAGAAATTCCCTGTTGGACCTTTAAAAAAAAAAAAAAAATCACTGGTTGGTGGTAGCCTGGCAATATGGCTGAGCAGTTGAGCACTGGCTGCTCTTGCAGAGGACCCATATTTGATTCCCAGCACCCACATGGTGGCTCACCATCATTCGTAACTCTAGTTCTAGGGGGTCCAATGCCCTCTTCTGACTTCTTCTTCAGGCACCAAGCATGCATGTGGTGTACAAACATACATTCATATAAAACAGAGTGAACAGATATGATAAACAATTTATTAATGTTTATTAAAAACCACTGAGGGCTAACGGCTGCAGGTCTGCGGTCCCAGCTACTTCTGAGGCTAAGGGAACAAGGGGACCCAGGTGTTTAAGGCCAGGCCATACAACAGAGCAAAATCATCTTGAGGGGGAGGTCACATGCTATTGGGGGGTGAACCTATCACAGAGTCTTTTTATTTATCAAAAACAAAAAAACTATTCATTTGGTTGGTTAGTTTTTGTTGGGGGTAGGGTATCAAGACAGGGTTTCTCTGTGTAGCTCTGGCTATCCTGGTACTCACTCTAGAGCAGGCTGGTCTCAAACTCAAGAGATCAGCATGCCTCTGCCTCCTGTGTACTGGATTACAGTGCCACCACTGTCCAGTCTCTCAAAAAACTTCTTAAATGACTATTTACTAAGATCTCACACCCTAATGTACATTTAACATTTTAAAGAAGGATTCACTATTCATAAGACTGAAACTAGCATAGCTATCAGGACTAAAACTTAATCTGTATCTAAAAAATAAAACTAGAAAGCAAGTCCACTTGATTTTGTATAGCTTATATGGTATTATGAGGAAAACTCATGTACCATTCAACTGCTTAATATAAATGTGAAAAGGTACAGAAATCCCCCAGTCCTTAAGTTCTTATCTGCTGTGTGCCTAACAGTGTCTGACAAAAAAGACAAGAATTAACCACTGGAGGACTACTCCCCTGACAGCGGCATGAAGGCCTCAAGGCAATCCCCAACTTTAGGTCAATCACTTTAGCAGGCCCAGCCCCAACCTGCTCAGCCAAAGGGAGAACAATCTGCCTCTGAGGGTTGCTATACTGCAGCTGTGCAGTCTTTAGGACTGCCTGGTGAAGAGCTCAGTAAGAAGTATTCAGCTCTGTCATTGTCAAAGATGTCAAAAGCATAATAGTTAATCCTCTTACAGTACAGCTCACCAACTCACACATTCACAGTCATCAGGTGAACTCAAAATCTAGTCTTTCCTGCTCAGAGCAACTGTCTATGTGTCACTGGCATTTGGGTTTTTTTGTTTGTTTGTTTGTTTTGTTTTGTTTTGTTTTTTAGAGACAGGGTTTCTCTGTGTAGCCCTGGCTGTCCTGGAACTCACTCTGTAGACCAGGCTGGCCTCAAACTCAGAAATCCGCCTGCCTCTGCCTCCCAAGTGCTGGGACTAAAGGTGTGCACTACCGCTGCCAGGTGGTATTAGCATTTGCATGAACACATCTGGAGAGTATGATAGAGTGTGTGTGTGTGTGTGTGTGTGTGTGTGTGTGTGTGTGTGTGTGTGTGTATGTGTGTGTGTACACAACCTTGTTATGTCACACAGGCTGGCCTAGAACCCTCAAATTCTGGGATTATAAAATGTATACCACCACACCCAATTCTTCTTGTCTTTATCAGAGAGTCCCTTCAGCTTCATTGCAACTAGATCACTTTGCTTTAATATAGAATGAAGATTTCCCTAGAATGGTCTGGTTTAATAAAACTGTATTTACACACTATGATGTCAATCATGTTTCTTTTATGTGCTTTTATAAAAAAGAACACTTGGGACTGACTTCCATGAAAAATATACTTCTAAGAAACATTCCTGATTTATGAAAGATGCACTAAGACCAACTTATGAGAGAAAAACAAATACAGTTAAAAGTCAGATCTATGTGGTGCTACTTAATCCTGAGGCAAAGACAGGCTGTACCAAGTATCCCAGGTAATGCCAAGTCCTATGGGATAGCCAAGAAAATATCCCAGTGCCAGACTAATGACCAGACAATGGCGGCTAAGGCTGTGGACAGCTTCTCAGGAGTCAGAGCCTGCAGGAAAAAGCCTGCTAAGGAGGCTCTATTCATGGGATGTTGATGGCATGTCTTCAGGGATTTTCTGGGTAAATGTCAATCATGAGGGTTCTGATCAGGGCAGGCATAGAAGGCTGCAGAGAAGAATGGAGGGCGGGTGTGGAAGTCATTATGGAAGCGCTCACTCAGAAGGGTTTTGAAAGCAGCACCTACAGAACTCACTTCAACTGAAAGCTACACAACCCTCAAGAAGACATAAATTGAGAAACATGGCTGTAGACATTTTACTGACATTCAGTTAATTCATTCCCGTTTGGAAACATTATGTGGGAAAATGAGAAGCTGCTCAAAGATTGGTTACAGAAGGGAGGCTGAGGTAAATAACAGAGTTATATAGAAACACATCAAATGCTCTCCCGCTCATGGCACGCCTTGGTTCTAACATCAGCAGTGGTGAGCACCTTGCAAGCTTTACTATGAACCCACCTCACAGGAAGACATGAACAACCAGAGCGGGTGAGTGACTCACTCAAGCACACACACCTGAAAAAGCACAGCTCAAACCCAGGCTGTAGACTGCACACACCCAGGAGGGCAGATAACGCTCTGCAGGGGAATGCCAAGTCAGCCTACAGAGACAGAGTTCTGGGGCAAGGAATAACATGACTGAAGCTAAACTCTGGGTCATCTGAGAGAGCTGTGTGGAACACCCTGGAGGGTAAGAGAAGCTTTCCAGACAAAAGTACACTATCTAACAACTGATGGAAGGGAGGGAGGGAGGGAGAGTTAGTTTTCTTTTCTTTCTTTTCTTTTTTCTTTTTCTTTTTTTTAATAAAACAGCTAAATTTTCATTCTGCAGAAAACACTACAGAAACTTCAGGCCCAAAATACATGCTGACTTCCTTACAAACTGTATAAAGGGTCTTTTTTTAATGTATAAAATTATTTATTTTTAAAATTAAGTCAAATAAATTCTTATTTAAGGGATTTGATTCCTTTGCTGTCCATCCAGGTCATCTGAAAATAGCCCTTTCTCAAAGGTCGTGTTTTCTTAAATGTGACCAAGTTTTCAAAGCATCTACACTGGGCTGGAGAGATGGTGCAGCAGTAACTGGCTGCTCCTCCAGGGACCTGGGTTCCATTCCCAGCACCCATACAGCAGCTCACAATCATCTGTAACTCCAGTCCCAGAGGGCTCTAACTAATGCCCTCTTCTGGCCTCTTCAGGCACTGCACACATATGGTACACAGACATATAACAGGCAGAACACCCCTACACACGCAAAATTAAAGTTAAAAATTTTAAAGTCTACACTGCTCAAGAACTGCACAGCAGCGGGCAGTGGTGGCACACGCCTTTAATCCCAGCACTTGGAAGGCAGAGGCAGGTGGATTTCTGAGTTCGAGGCCAGCCTGGTCTACAGAGTGAGTTCCAGGACAGCCAGGGCTACACAGAGAAACACTGTCTCGAAAAACCAAAAAGAGCTGCACAGCAGCAGAGTGAAAAGCCCTCACTAGGTAAGGCTTATGTTCCTGGGTTTCCTCACTTAATCTTTACAATAAACTTCTATATAAACCCCATCTCAGAGAAGAGAAACTCCATCACAACAAGGTTAAATTCTTTCCCTCAGTAACACATGGGTAAACTAGCAAGTCCTTAACCACTGTAACTAAGTTAGACTCAGTACAAGAGACTAACTCAGGCCAGAAATTCAGGCATTTCTTTAATTATACAAACAGAATACCTACTGTGTGCTGTTCAAAGCTGTGGGAAATGACATCGCCACATAAGTGCACTTGGGGTAGGTAATGACCAGAAAGCAGAACACAATAGCAGAAGGAAAGAAAGGAGGTGAGAGCTGGCATCAGGAGCTCCCTGCTACTATATGTTATTGAGCTGAGGGAAGAGATAAAGCAAACCAGCCTTCGTGCCACACTAACCCACAGCCAAGGCCTCTTGGCCGGTACCTGCTGAGCAATGGAGCAGTAATGAAGGGCTCATAATGGAGGAAGCAGCCCAGTTCATCAGATGTGCACTGCATGCAGTTGACTGGCAGAATGAGGGCAGAGTCAAAAGTGTCTGAGAGGAGGAGACAGCACTTAGGAGAGAGCATGAAGACAGCAGGAGACATGGTGCAGACTTCAGACTTCCTCCATAGCGTCACATTTGTTTGAGGTACATCTCGTGGAGCCCAGAGCCTGAGCAGCTGGGTAAAGTCCCTCCCCTGAGCCACGTACAGCCCAAAGGGGCAGTCTTCAGCCTGTCTTCTCTGCACTGCAGTTTGCACTTTGCCTGTCCTCTCCCATCCCAGCACTCCAGGCTAGGCAAACCTGGAGCCTGCTGCCACAGGCAGGCAATGCGAGGAAAGCAAAGGCAAGCTTTGGTCGCACTTAGGAACTTGTGAGGATACAGGATGGCTGTGCCTGGTGCCAGTGTTTAGCTAAGGGATCCAGAGGAAAGAAAGGATGCAGCAGAAAGCCTCCTGACAAAGATTAATGGAGATGGGAAAGAACTGTTTTCTTGTATATATATATATGTATATATATATATATATATATATATATATACACACATACATACACATATACATATATATGTATGTATATATGTATGTACATATGTATATGTGTATATATACATGTACACACATATACATATATACATATATGTGTGTATATATGTATATACATACATAAATGTGTGTATATATGTATATATATAATGTCTTGTGTGGGGATGTTTACACACATTCACATGTATGAGTATATGAGCTTCACAAGCTAGAAGAGGGCCACAGACCCCCTGAAGCTATCTATAGTTATAAGTGCCTGACCTGGGCTCTGTCTGGGAAGTGAACTTGAGTCCTCTGGGTTTGTTGGTTTGGTGTGGTTTTTTGAGGCAGGGTTTCTCTGTGTATCTCTGGCTGTCCTAGAACTTACTTTGTAGACCAGGTTGGCCTCGAACTCAGAGATCCACCTGCCTCTAACTCCTCCTGAGTGCTGGGATTAAAGGCATAGGCCACCCCTGCTCAGCTGAACTTGGGTCTTCTGTTAAGAGCAGTACATGCTTTTAACCACAGCCTTCTTCTCCAGCCCCAGGACAGACATTTATGGCCTGAATCAATGTTTCTGAACTTTTAAGAGACACACAGGTGTTTGGAAAGGTGCTGGATAGATCAGCCTGAATTTCAGGGCTTCTGGGAGCTGCAATCTTTTCTTGCTGTTCAAATCTGCCAGACTGTAAGGTGAAGTAACAGCAGCAGCAGCTTGTCCTCCGCAGAGCTCTGCTGCCCTTAACTGCAGCTCTACAAGCCTCAGAACAAGCCTCTCCAACAAAGACTCCAAGATCTTAGTTCTCATACACTAAGTGAATGGGAAAATACTCTTCCCTAGAAGTTACAAGTAGATCTAAAATTTGAAATTGTACTTAGAATACATTTTCTTTGTGAAAAGCTAAAATTTGTGGCATTTGTCCTGATATTTAGACTATCATTTGAGTGATGACAAGAAGCTGGCCATTTTTTAGGACAAACCTTCCCAAGGATGGTGAAGGATGGATCAGCCACCTGCTTCAGGTTCAAATCTATCAAGAAGGAAGTCTGAGTGGCATATTTGTGCAGGTTCTGACAAAGGAAGAGGAGGAGGGGGAGAGGAAGAGGAGACAGAAGCATTTGTTTGAACCCACAAGAGCTTGCCAAAGCACTGTGAAAAGAAATGTGTCCACCATTATGTCAGCACACTGCAAAACCAACAGACAAGCCTAGGCATTCTGAAGTAGTTAGGTTAGACAGCCAACACTAAAGCAAGCACTGGGGGCCAACTTCTCCCAAACTCCCAAACATAGTTATGAACCAGTTTCCCTATCCTACTATAATGGAAGGACTTCTCCAGCCCCAGGACAGACGACTTTACACAATTCACCATGCCGCCCTGCCTCTGACCTCCACACACAAGCCATGACATGTACACATGGATGAACAGACTCAACAGTGTAAACTTTAAAAGTTCCTATATCTGTACATGCCTGTGTAGCCAGCACTAAGATCAACAAATACTACCATCACTTGTCCATTCTTCCCTTGCTCCTTAGCCTCCTGAAATCATCACCTACTTCCTTTCATTGTATTAGAGTATATTTCCTAGGATTTTATATCTAACTGGAATTGTGACGTCATTGATGCCAGCAGTGATCTCCTTCCCATTACTGTGTTTCCTGGTGTAAAGCTAGTCCACAGCTGTTGGCGCACTACTCAACAGCAAGTAGACATTTGAGTTGCTCCTACTTTGGGTTTAGGAACATTCGTGTGTGCCTGTGGCCATGTTTTCATTTCTCTAAGCTATACTACTTTGGGAGAAACCTCAAAAGCTCAGGCAATCCTGCCTGCTCACATTTCTTCCCATGGTGTACAGCGTCATATCCCTTTCCATATCTCAGTGACACTATTATCTGACTTGTAAAGCTTGGCAATTTTTTTAAAAAATGTATTGATTTATTTATTATATGTAGGTACACTGTAGCTGTCTTCAGACACCCCAGAAGAGAGCATCAGATCTCATTACAGATGGTTGTGAGCCACCATGTGGTTGCTGGGATTTGAACTCAGGACCTTTGGAAGAGCAGTCAGTGCTCTTAACCCCTGAGCCACCTCTCCAGCCCCAAGCTTGGTAATTTTAATGGCTTTTCAGGGTACCTCATAATAATTTTTTTCCTTTGGTTTTTCGAGACAGGTTTTCTCTGTGTAGCCCTGGCTGTCCTAGAACTCACTCTGTAGACCAGGCTGGTCTCAAACTTAGAAATCCGCCTGCCTCTGCCTCCCAAGTGCTGGGATTAAAGGCGTGCGACACCACTGCCCGGCTGCACAGATTTTTTTCTTAACTTTAATTTTTTATTTATTTTATATGTATGAGTGTTTTGCCTACAAGTATGTTTACCATGTGCACCCCTGGTGTCCAATGAGGTCAGAGGAAGGCATTGGGTCCCCTGTAACTGCAGTTATGAAAGGCTGTGAACCCACAATGTGGGAGCTGGGAATCAAATCCAGATCTCCTGTAGGAGTAACCGGTGCCCTTAACCACTGAGCCATCTCTCCAGCCCCTGTAGAAATTTTAAAATCAGGAGGCGTAGCTCAGTAATAGAGCAGATGCAGTTTGATCACAGCACCAAAAACCAAACCAGCAAGTCAGTCTCTTAATTTCTATGCAAGCTTTAAACAGTATTTCTCTTGTTAGACAAACAAACAAACTAGCAACAACAACAAAACGGAGGCAGGAAAATGTCTTAAGCTAGAGACTAGAATGGACACACAGGCTAGTTACACTACAGGATCATTTCTCAAAGATGAAAGTATTATCAAATTCTCTAACAAATTTCTTATTAAGAAAAACAAATCAAACAAACAAACAAACCAGGTAAAATGTCTGCATTAACAGTATTGAGCATTCTGTTAATGTTAGCTGCGGCTTCTTCCCTCCCTTGGACGCAGACAGGCTCCAATGGAGCAATGCCCTAACATTTCACTAGAGGGTCAATAGCCACAGTAAAAATATTACCACACTGAACAATTTCTATAAGTAAATATTTAAATTTTTACTTGGACTCAATCCTGAAATGCACTTGCCAAAGAAAGCAATTTGGCATATTTACTAATAAACAGTTTCAGACCACATTTCAAGAAAGTATAAAACCATAGCAGAACAAAATTTAAATGTTTCCAAGTCCAATATATCACCTAATTACATTATTCTGTAATGCCTGCAGGACATTCTTCTCCAGCAAGATCACAATGTCCACTATTTACACTGCTGCTACAAACAGGAAAAAAATTTTGCTCACACTGTTTTGAAAAAACACAGCAAACAAAATATGACAACCAATTCAACTAATTAACATGGACTAACGTAAACCTCAACTATACAGAACCCAAAGTCTTTCAAATATGTAGTTTAGCCTGACTGATAGTGGTCCCTGAAGAGTCAGGCATCAGTTTGCAAATGTGGAGTACCAAAGACAGTCCCTGGTGAACCACCAAGGCTGTGGTAACCCAAACTCATCAGAGGAACTGGTACTTTAAGGAAAACACTGAGCAGCTTTCCTTTTCCATGACTTCATTCAAAGGTCTTTCAGTGAAATGTTTAGTAAACAGCTTTAAACAATTAATCTAACGAGACTTGATTACTGGCTCTGCTGGCTAAGTGGGAAGCAGGCTAAGTCACATAGTGTCCTGCTTTCCTAGCAACAAAGGACAAGGCCAAACCCTGTTTTCATGAACAAGATACTGGGCAACTTCCCCCCTCCTGACTGAGCTGCAGAGAACCAGAAACCCGCTCCAGCCATGCCACAAAGCCAGTCATCAACGGCCACATACAGGTTCAGTGTGCCACTGTCTCTCAGGCTCCCGATAAATTCTGCTATTCACCTCATCCTCTCACTTTAGTGGGATTTTAGCATGACACACTAACCCATGCCCCACTTTCCTTTTGGCCCCACCTCCTACCAATTTATTCCAATTTATTTTCATGTACTTGAGTGATTTTTTTCTGATATCTGAAATTCTACTATGTCCCTCTTAAGAGACAACAGTTAATGAATTTCTTCAACGCTAAGCCGAGCTGTTGCACAATCCAACACATGAGAAATGAAAACTTTTGTCTGAATAAATCTTGTAGGCTTAGATTTAAAAAACAAACAAACAAACAAACAAAAAACCACCTACATTTATTAAGAGTTCTTAAACACTTTGACTCCCCTTCTAGCCCACTGTCCAAAGGTAGGGGAGAAAAGATCGCAAAAAGGACAAAGGGATGTGAACCTGTTTAGAATTATTACTTTGGGGCGATTTCAATCTCCGCTTGTCAGGATACCAGCACTCCAGTTTAGCAGTCAGGATACCAAACACAAATCAGCAGCAGTTGGATGACCCAGCAGAAACAGCCAGGCCCCCACCAAATCGGCAGGAGTTGGATGACCCAGCAGAAACAGCCAGGCCCCCATGAAATCAGCAGGAGTCCCCTCTCTCCTTCTCCCTCTCCTGCCCCCTCTCATACACACACATATTTAAAAGTAGTGTGTAGTGTTTTGTTTGAGTCTTACAGTCAGGCAGTGGTAGCGCATGCCTTTAATCCCAGCACTTAGGAAGCAGAGGCAGGTGGATTTCTAAGTTCGAGGCCAGCCTGGTCTATAGAGTGAGTTCCAGGACAGCCAGGGCTATACAGAGAAACCCTGTATCGAAAACAACAACAACAAAAAAAAGGGCTGGCAAGATGGCTCAGTGGGTATGAGTACTGACTGCTCTTCCAAAGGTCCTGAGTTCAAATCCCAGCAACCTCATGGTGGCTCACAACTGCCCGTAATGAGATCTGATGTCTCTTCTGGCAAGTCTCAAGACAGCTACAGTGTACTGTGTATAATAATAAATAAATCTTTAAAAAAAAAAAAGTCTTACACTGTGGTTCAGGCTGGTCTTGAACTCCAAGCAATCCTCTAACTTGTGCTGAGTGTTGAGAAAACAAGCACAGGTCTCACCCTGTGCCACAAGGTGTACATTTAATATTTTCATTACGTACAATGTCTGGAATAGCATAGATTAGTAGCTGCTGGAGCTGGTCTGGGGGCTCCAAATGGGAACAGTTGCATCCTGAAATAAGACTGAGGCTGGCTGTACAATTTTGTGAATACTTTAAATAGAATTAATAGTGCTTGAGATACATCTCAACAAGTCAGTTTGTTTGGGGATTTTATTTGGTTTTGTTTTTTGGATGTACTGGGACTCACTCTGTAGACCAGGCAGGCCTCAAACTCAGAGATCCATCTGCCTCTTCCTCCCTAGTGCTGGGATTAAAAGCATGTGCCACCACTGCTCAGCAACAAAGCAGTTCTTTAAAGAGCAGCAGATAAACTGCTTTCTGGAAGTTAGTTTTAGGTGATAACAGAATCTATTTCTACATTTCAAGTTCATATGAAACCATCACAAGAGAGTCTCTACAGACATGAGAAAACGCATGCATGTGCAGATGGTCCAGAACTGCCCTGTTTTTGTAGCGGGCCCAAGTTTGACTCTTAGCATCTATGTTGTATGTTCACAAATGCCTATAACTCAATCTGCTGCCTCTGGACTCCCAGGGCACTTGCCCTCATGCATGTACCCATGTACAGACACAATGTTTTCACAACATGTGCCACTACACAGGGCTTAAAAATAATTTAATGAAATCTTTTAAGCTGGGCATGGTGGTACAGCCATTTAATTCCAGCACTCAGGAGGCAGAGACAGGTGGATCTCTATGAATTCAGGGCCAACCTGGTCTACAAAGCCAATTCCAGAACAGCCAGAGGAAATGCTGTCTCAAAAAAAAAAAAAGAGGAAAGAAATCTTAAAAAAAAAAAAGAAAAAACAAACAAAAACAAAACAAAACCAATAACAACAACAAAAAAGAAACTTAGTAGGGACAGAACAGCAGTGTGGGTAGGCTACACAGAAAGATCCTGGGGGTGGAGGGCTAGGAGGGAGAGGTCTTTACAAATGAGATCCAAACTTCTTAGGTGTACAGATACCCACCAATGCCCTCCTCCCTTCTACCCTTTTTGCCTCAATTCTGACCCCACCCCACATGAGCTCTTAAACATACTACCCATGGCCTGGCATTAAGAAATGGTAGCTGTGGGCTGGTGAGATGGCTCAGAGGGTAAGAGCACTGACTGCTCTTCCAAAAGTCCTGAGTTGGGATCCCAGCAACCACATGGTGGCTCACAACCACCCGCAATGAGATCTGACACCCTCTTCTGGTGCATCCGTCTAAAGACAGGTACAGTGAATTAAGCTGGAGAGAGCAGGGGCAGCAGAGGGCCTGAGTTCAATTCCCAGCAGCCACACACATGATGGATCACGGCCATCTCTACAGCTACAGTGTACTCATACACATAAAAATAAATAAAAATAAAAATCTTTAATAAAAAAAAAAAGAAAAGAAATGGTAGCTGCAATATGGGCTTAGGGAAGCGGACAAAAGGGTTGAACACACAGCAGCCAGGGCTCTCAGGCACATGGGCACCCATGTCCTCAGGGTAGAAATGTGAGCAGTGTCCTTCCAGCTTCCCATAGCAGAGGAAGGCTACCTGCTGAGTGCAGCTTCAGCTGCCACTGCTGCCACCCACTCCTGGGATAACCCACCCCATCTCACCAAGATAGAGTTTCTCTGTGTAGTTTTGGCTGTCCTGGAACTATACCAGGACTGTACACCAGGCTAGCCTCAAACTCCAAGACTGCCCAGCCTCAGCCTCCCAAGTGTTGAGATTAAAGATATGTTCCACCACCGCCTGGCTTAGATTTTCTCTCCTCTAAGATATGGGGCAGTTTCTGGGAACTGGAACACAGTCCTTCTCCAAATGCATACATCTCTAAAAGTCTACATATTCTCAAGCTAGAGCTTGAATGTTGCCCCTTTTTCCCAGACCCGCATTATATGTGCACCCCCCACCTGGGCTTATGACAATGACTAGTATTAAAATATTTGGGAAAGTATACTCTTTATTTTTTGAGACAGTCTCTTCTGCAGTCTGCCAGGTATGCAGCCTAGAAGGCATATCCATCCTTCCCTCTCTGCCTCCACATGCACTTGAACATGCACCAACACACACACACAAAGAAAATTTGTGATCTCCCATGCATGCAGCCCAGAGTGGTTAAGACTGGGCTGAGAGCACCAGCTCTGCAGAGACCAAGACAACCAGGCCACTCCAATCCTGGGCACTCTACCTTCCCTGCCCCTAACAGACCGAAGTGGTTGGCGATCGGCCTTTGATCCCAGCACCAGGGAAGCAGATCAGGCAATGTCTATGATGAGGCCAGCCTGGTCTACACAGTAAGTTCCAGGACAGCCAAGGCTACACAGACAAACCCTGTCTCAGAAAACTAAAATCTAAACAACCGTGTGTCTTTTCACACTCTGTCACACTCATGGGTGTGCACAGGATAAACTATGCAGCACGTAAAAAGAAAACGAGCTGCACAGCCCTTGAACTGAGTGGAGAAAACCAGAGTAACCCATAAATCTGATAAAACTTAAAAATAAATCCATAAAATTAGTAAAAACCATTAATGACGCATTCACATAAAACTAATGGAACATGCCATTCATAAAATGTAATATTCCTCACCCCTTTTTAATTTCCTGCAATAAGGCTCTGACACTACCCTTAAAGCAACATCACCTTCTGCTTGTCTAACCACCAGCGCGCTCTCTGCTCTCGCCCGACCACTCCAGACAGTAATCATACCACTTTTTCTTGTTTGTTTGTTTGTTTGAGATAAGGTTTTGCCATGTTGCCTTGGCCAGCTTGGAGATCACTCTGTAGTCCAGACTGGACTTGAACTTGTGGCAATCCTCCTGCCTTTGCCTTTCAGGCATTAATGCTACTTTAATGTTAAGATCTTGTGACCAAAACTCATGTCTAACAAGGAAATAAAAGTTCGTTTAAGGGCTGGAGAGATAGCTCAGAGGTTAAGAGCACTGACTGCTCTTCCAGAGTTCCTGAGTTCAATTCCCAGCAACCACATGGTGGCTCACAGCCATTTGTAATGGGATCTTTTTTTTATTTTTAAAGATTTATTTTGAATCTTTAAACTTTTTTTTTAAAGATTTGTTTATTTATTTTATGCATATGAATATACTGTTGCTGTCTTCGGATGCACAAGAAGAGGATGTCAGATCTCATTACCGGTGGTTGTGACCCACCATGTAGTTGTGGGATCCGAACTCAGGATCTTCGGAAGAGCATTTTCTTACCCGCTGAGCCATCTCACCAGCCCCCTATACTTAACTTTTTAATTCAAATGGTAATTGACTCAGTTAATAAACATACTCAGATATGGTCTCAGATATGGGCAGAGAATATAGGCTCCAAAATTCTCAGCAATACATGCCATATACTTGACAATTACCATGTCTCTCCCTCAAACCAGGGGTTGTAAGAGATCCAAAGTGAACAGGACAGTCTCTATTTCTGAAGAGACTCACATTCCAAAGAGGACAGACAATCAAGTTCAGAAGCAAACTGCAGATGTCAGACGGCAACCCCCACTACTGGGGAAATGACTTCAGCCTCAGCAAAGAGGGTACTGGCAAACACCCTAAGTAGCAACAGGACTGTCACACAGATATTGCTAAATTTATGGATGAAAATGACCAAGGAGAAAGGTAAAAATGTGGGGAGGGGCCTGCAGTCGGCCATGGAGAGCATGCTCTAGGGTCTGAGTTTGGTTCCCAGGAATACAAATGGGGGACAAAAGGAAAAAGTAAGGGCTGGAGAGGAGATGAGAAAGGACCTGGACAATCCAAAGTCAGGGAACTGGATCAGACAATCTTATAAATTATCTATTCTTCAACACTAACTGCAACAACATAAATAGGTATTTTAAACTGGAATTAACAGATGGCATAAAACTGTTTCTCAGCTTTGTGCAGTGGCAGAATCGTAGCCAATAAGGTTTATCTGAGGCGCGATTATTACTAATTGAAAACTTTTCCCAATACCCCGCCATGACGACTTGAAATATAGTCGGCATTGGCAATTTTTGACAGTCTCTACAGAGACTGAGTTAAAAACAAAGAAACAAAAAAACAAAAAACACTGTTTCTCTTGGGGACTGAAGAGATGGCTCAGTGGTTAGGAGCGCTTGCTGTTCTTACAGAGAACCTGGGTTTGGTTCCCAGCACTCAAGTAGGTGACTCACAACCACCTGAAACTCCAGCTCCAGGGGACCCAACACCATCTTCTGACTTCTGTGGACATCCACACTCAGTGCTCCATAGAGGCAGTCATACACACAAACACAAAATTTCAATCTTTTTTAAAAGATGTGGAGTGAAGTGGGCCTACAAAGTTGGCTCTGTATCACTTGGTTTGGGCTTGCCAGTGCAGTACCTAAAATGGTCAAAAGGGGGCATTAGACTCCTTGGAGCAGAAGTTAAAGGTGGTTGTGAGCTGTAATAGAGGTGCTGGGAACCAATGCAGGTCCTCTGAAAGAACAGAAAGTGCTCTTAACTGCTGAGCCCATCTCTGCCCTGAAGGGCACTTTTTATAAGTACCCAGTTGTTCAACACTTGTAGTACAAAGAGTTCCCTTGGGGCTGAGGGTTCAGCTCAGAGGTAGAATGCAAAGCCCTGGATTCCATCCCCAGCACTGAGAGGGCTCACAGTGGTGCTGCCTGGTCACAGTGGCCTCTCTGCACTCTGCAGAGCCAGAGCAAAACCGTCATCAAACAGAACTGAAACAGCAGTAGCCCTTTCCTCTTCCAGCACATCTCAGGAGAGCTATCACTCCGAGACCCCATCTGCATTCTCAAGTGCCAGGAAAGCAGACAGCAGGGAGGCTCCGAGAGCTCTGCACACTGCTCCCTATGGGAACAGGAAGTACAGGCTGCAGAAGAGCGGTTCTTCCTCTCTTGGGACCATCGAGCACAACCTGCTCAGCCTCCTCCTTTCCTTTATGCTCTGCTTTCTCTAACCCGCTGCCTGTGGGTCAAACCACTCAAAGCCTGAACTCTGCTACTCCCTCAAACCTGAAACCCTTTTCTCAACTGTTACTGGACCATGTTCAAACCCAAGCATTAGAAATGACCAAAACCGCTGGGTGGCGGTGGTTCACACCTTTAATCCCAGCACTTGGGAGGCAGAGGCAGGTGGATTTCTGAGTTCGAGGCCAGCCTGGTCCACAGAGTTCGTTCCAGGACAGCCAGGGCTACACAGAGAAACCTATCTTGAAAATACAAAAAAAAAAAAAAAAGGAAATGACCAAAACCAGCCAGGCAATAATGGTGCACACCTTTAATCTTAGCAGAAGTGAGTAGACCAGCCTGGTCTGCAAAGTAAGTTCTAGGATAGCCCAGGCTACACAGAGAAACCCTGTCTCAAAGAACTGACAAAATCCTAGCCTGTCCTCACAGTGGGCTGGAGTACTCTGGGCTGTGGACTCTGTCCTATCTTGGTGCTATCTCCCTCTGATGAGGCTCATCTGCACCCCTTCTGTTTTCCCTCCAGATTCTGACCACACTTTATCACTCACTGGACCAGGGAGATGGTTCAGTGGGTAACTATATTTGCGGCCAGATCTGGTGACCTGAGTAGATCCATCAGAAGGACCCACACTGTAAAGGAGATAACTCACTGCTACGAGCTGTCTCACTGACCTCCTCATGCACACCATGGGAACACACACACACATACACACACAGTAAATATTTAAATTAAAAAATTACCATGAAGGAAAATTCAAACCTTGGTGCTATCCTTCTAAGCAATGATGACAGAGGAGAGACAACCACCCTGACTGAGTACACAGACGAAGCACTACACAGAAAACCAGCTAGCTTAAGAAACGGCTCATGTGTCTTAAAAATACCTGCTCATGTAGTGAGTAAAAATACCTGGCAGTGGTGGTGCACGCCTTTAATCCCAGCACTTGGGAGGCAGAGGCAGGTCAATCTCTCAGTTCCAGGCTAGCCTGGTCTACAAAATGAGTTCTAGGACAGCCAGGGCTACATAGAGAAACTCTGCCTTAAACAAACAAATAAACTAAAATACTACCCAAACCCAAGCCATTGTAAAAGGTCTTTCCCTGAAAGGCTCTGCCCGCCTCTAGTCAATTCCGAGGCTCTCCAGCAGCTACTCCCGCACTCAGTGTCCTCTAACCTGCTCTCACACCCAGTCTAGCCTCACTTCATCATCCTGATTGTACCTGCTACCAACCTCTCCCCAGGCTAATGCTACCCCAGACGTCCACTGGCATCGCCATGGCATCCCACAGTCTCCTAAATATGTACTGGCAGGCACAGTATTAAGGATTTTACATATCTTCCTACTTTAGTTTCTGTGGAAGCAGCTGTTTGTTTTTGACACAGGGCCTATTTATCTACGGAAACCAGGCTGGCTTCAAAGTGGAAGAGATCCACCTGCCTCCGTTCTTGTGCTGGGATCAAGAGCATATCAGCATGCCTGGCTCCTCTAGTTTTCTTATCTTTCTAGGTTAATCTCCATTTCAAGTTGAGGAGGAGACCTTAACCAAAGCAGAAGAACTAGTGTGGATGGGAAGGAAAGTGGGGCCTAAATCACACCTCTGCGCACTCTGGAGAGCGCTCTGAACTCCATTACCACACTGTTTGGGGACCATGTTGGCAAATAAATGTTGAATCCTCTTTCAAATTGCAAACCATTAGAAACAATATTTTGGACTAGAGAGAGCGCTAAGTGCTTAAGGGCACTAGCTCTTGCAGAGGACCCAGGTTCAATTCTCAACTCCACAACTGTTATAACTCCAGCTCTAGACAATCCAACACCCTCTTCTGATCTCTTCCGGCAGTAGACATGTACATGATGTGCAGACACACATGCAGGCAAGTCACCCATACACATTAATGGCAATATTTTTGGCCACCTCCAGCCACAAGCCAGCCCATTTAACCATCCCAAACACTCTAAGTTAACAATAGTTACAATATAAATGGAGAAAAACAGGCTCAGGGATGGTAGCCAACTTGCCCCTCATGTTCTTGGCTGAATATGGGAGTCAAAAAGTAATGGATCAATTCATCATGTACTAATTCATCCTGAATGACGTCTACACTAACTCCTCTGGGGCTTAGGAAACAGTGAAAAAAAAAACAAACAGAAAACATATATACTTTCCCTGAGCTCATGATTTCATTCTTTCGTGATAAGTCATCCAAGGATATAATCCTAAATACTCTTAAATGTGACGGCATACACCTTTATTCCTAGCACTTATGAGGCAGGATCTGCCGATCTGTCAGTTAAAGGCTATACAGGAGTACCAGTAAGTACCAGTTTCAAAAACGGGGGGCGGAGGGGGGGTCCTAAGTTGCAACAATAAATGTTAGTATAGAAGAAAGAGTCTGGGGAACTGGGGAAATAGCTCAGTGGATAAAGCCCCTGGCCTTAAGTGCACGGAGACTTGAGCTCAAATTCTCAGCACCCACGCAAAAATGCTGGGGAGGGGGGGAAAGGCCGATAAAAGCTCAACTGGCAGCCAGTTTAGGCAAACCGATGAGCTCCAGTTCCTGTGCGAGCCCGGTGTAGCAGTGCACACCTTTAAATCCAGCAAGCCAGAGGCAGCAGCAGAGGGTGTCTTGCGTTCAGGCCTAACTTGGTCAACACCGTTTTCCTGGCCAGCCAGGTCTACATAGTGAGACGCCGTCTACATCAATAAATAGGGCAAAGAGCTACCGAGGAAGACGCTCATCATCGATCTCTGGCTTACACACCAATAGCTGCAATCAGCAAGAGGAAGATGGAGAGGATGGGGAATCAGCAGAGAGCCTGAGACCCGAAGTTAAGAAATCCTGGGGGACATTCTCAACTATGCCACACTATCATCAACGAGCTTTCAGGAAAGTTCCTTCGCCGACTTCCAACTCACAGCGTGATAAACAGAGCATTTCCGAGCTACGGTGCTGGGCAGCGCGCCTACCATCTGCATCACAATCACAATTGCATGGGACACCCGCCGATCCTCCTTCCTCGACACCGTGACCTCATAAAGTGTGTCGTCACAGAACGCGTGTCAAAAGGACAACCCTGACGAACAAGGGGGCCTGCGGTAGCCTCGGCCACGATCTTACTGCCTGGGGCCATGCTTCCAGAGTAGAACCACCGTCTCCAATGGCAGACCCGAGTCGGGTTCGGATAACCAGGCAGAGCGCGACAGCCGAGCCGTTCCCACAGCGGCCCGGCGGAGGCTGTTAACCGCCCCTGTGACCTTCCTCCTGGAGCCGCTCTCTCCCTGCTGGAGAGCTGCTCGCCCAAACCGGGGGACACGGGGCACGGAGTGGCAGTTTCCTGGCGCGTCCCGCACGCCTCTCCACTCCCAGATCGCCGCTGCTCCCCCGGGCCTGCCCCTCCACGCACCCCGGAAGCCCCCCAGAGCCCTTCGGCCCGGCGTCCCCGCCGCCCGGCTTGACAGTCACCTGTCAGCGCCCCGGCAGCTCAGCACGCACCGCCGGACGGCGGCAGGCCGCGGCTTGACCCCTGCGGCTTTCCGTCCGCGCGCGGGCCGCTCGGCTCCAGCCAGGGCCTAACCAAGAAAGAAGCGCTCACCTAGCTTCACTACCGTGTCGGCCATGCACCGGTCCCACTTTCTGCCTATCTCCGACTCCGACATGTTCCTCGCTGGCAACTCCAGCGTTCCTCACGGCCGGCCCCCGCTCTCCGACTGATGGCAAATCTCGCGAGAGCCGGCCGCCACCGTAAGCTTCCGGCGGGAGCCGGCGCGCTAAATATCGCGGGATCACATACGCCTTCCCTGTCTTCCGGTTTTTCTTCACTCGGTCGTCAAGGTGACAGGTTGCCTGGGAGCCGGAGGTGACCCTGACCTTGGAGCTACAGGAAGGGAAGAGCGACAGCTTCCAGAGTTTGGACACCCAGAGTCCAGAAGGCCTTTCCTTTCCTGGGCTTTTCATATTTGTATATAATTATTTTAGCCATTACTTGCCTCTCGTTCTACCGTTGCCCTCTCTTATCCTCCATTTTATACCCACTGATCCCCTTCTTCCTCACAAGCTCTCTCTATATAATTAAAAATAAATATATAATAAAATATATTATATATAAAATACATTATATATTATATAGTTAAAAATATATAATATATATATTTTGTTGTTGTTGTTTTTGTTTTTTCGAGACAGGGTTTTTCTGTGTCGCCTTGGCTGTCCTGGAACTCACTCTGTAGACCAGGCTGGCCTCCAACTCAGAAATCTGCCTGCCTCTGCCTCCCAAGTGCTGGGATTAAAGGCGTGCCACCACCACTGCCAAGCTATATTATGTATTTTTAAAGGACCCATTGAGGGTTTGGGTTTTATTTTCTGTTTATTTGGTTGGCTTTGTGTTTGGGGCGATTTTGTTTTGTTTTTTTGTTTTTGTTTTGATACAGGGTTTCTTTGTGTAGCCCTGGCTGTCCTGGAACTCACTCTGTAGACCAGGCTGGCCTTGAATTAAATATCTCTACCTTGTAGGGCTGAGATTAAAGGTGTGCACCTACTACACACAGCCTGGACCCAGAGTTTAATTAGGGTTGCCTGCATGGCCATAGTCGGGGAGTATTTATTTGAGTGTGAGTGATTTACATACAAATGGATTTAAAAACAACCTCCCGCCCTACATGAGCATGCCCTATAATGGCACAATGTGGGAGTCAGAGGACAGCTAGTGGGAATGGGTGCTCCTCCACCCTGTGGGTGCCAGGGACTGAAGATCAGATCAGCAGGCTTAGAGGCAGTGCTGTTGCTAGCTTAGTCACCTAAACAGCCCAAAAGTGTAACCAGGGTTTGCTACTTTATGGATGTTTATTTCTTCCACTCTTCTCCACACCTTTTCTTCTATTCATTCAACCCCCTAACACTAGATGGGAGATAAGAAAGGAGCGAAAGGACGGCAGGTGACATTATCATTAGACTACTTCCTACTGATGAGAGGGGCATTGAGTTCCTCGGGGCAAGTTTGATCTTCTCCAGCAGGATATCTAATTTTTTATTGTTTCTTCCCACTTTACTACTTAACCAACAGCAACCAACCAAAAACCTGCCCCTTGAGGCTCTAGCATTTATAAACCCTTTGGAAAGTCCCCAGAATTCCAAATGACACACAATCACAGAAACTATCTGTAGCCGGCAGAATCACATCCCTGCTAGAGCATGAGGCAAATCATAATCAGCTACTATGGATAGTCTGAAGCAGCCCCACACCCCCACACCTGAGATTAAGACAAAAGCACAGTCTTATTTCTGTGGGGTTTTTTTTTGGGGGGGGGTTGAGACAGAGTTTCTCTGTGTAGCCCTGGCTGTCCTGGAACTCACTCTGTAGACCAGGCTGGCTTCGAACTTAGAAATCCACCTGCTAGCCAATGAGGTCAGACTCCAGCCAATGGAGTTAGGATGAAAGCAAAGTCTTTGGGCTTGGCAGACTTACTCTTCAGAACACACCCTCAAGAATACATACATGATCAAGAGTATGGTTCCAGGTGTGGTGACACATGGGGCAAGCGGAACCCTGTCACCAGACAGAAAAACTGGTAAGGTCCAGCAGATTAAGGAACCCCGGCAAGTCTCATAACTGAGAATGGTAGGCATTTGAATCTGTTCCCAACCCAGGTCCTGACCTGGAGCACGTGACCACAGTTCCCTTCTAAGAGGACCATGATAACTGGCCACATAACATAGAAACCCAGAGTTCTCTGTGCTAATGAGGTATCTAGATGGGCCCCAAGGGTCATCCCTTCCTGCAAAAGGCATTGAATCTCTAGTTCACCCTGAATAAGTTGTGTGCATCCATTTCCACCATGAATAAACAGTTTGAACACACAGACAGTACAATAACATACACATGTATTTGTCTCCTCTCATCAGGGACCACTGTGGAGGAAGGCTTTCATCATTCCTAGCCTCGCCTAAGTCTCCCACAGAAAGCCCCTCCACACTCCTGGCACTCGCCCTGAGCTAAGCCCAATGCCCCCAGCTTCTTATCCCTATATCACCCAGCTGCTTCAGCCATGCGCTCTCTTAGCTCCTCTCGGGTATCTGTCTCTTGGTTCTCTAGTCTCTCTTGCCTCCCACCCTTAAGATGGATTTGGTTGTGTACCTTAATCTTAGCTTGCGGAGGAGGGCAGGAAGGATCCAGTTCATTGCATAGTGAGTTAGAGGCGAGCCTAGATTCCATGAGACCAAACCTCCATAAACTAAAAAAAAAAAAAAAAAGTGGGAGAACAGAAGAATCAGCATATAACAACATACATGTATATATTGTACATACACACAGTAACATGCATATGTATATTGTATATGCACACATATGATAACATACATGTGTATATTGTGCATACACACATACAGTACAATAACATCCATATGTATTTGTTGAACACCCATAAAACATTTATTTTTGTTTCCTTGGATGTTTGTTTGTTTTTCAAAATAGAGTTTCTTTTTTTTAATATTTATTTATTTATTATATTAAGTACACTGTAGCTGTGTTCAGACACCCCAGAATCAGATCTCACTATGGATGGTTGTGAGCCACCATGTGGTTCCTGGGATTTGAACTCCTGAGATTTGGAAGAGCAGTCAGTGCCCTTAACGTCTGAGCCATCTCTCCAGCCAATAGAGTTTCTTTGTTTAGCCCTGGCTGTCCTAGAACTCACTCTGAAGACCAGACTGGCCTCCAACTCAGAGATCTGCCTACCTTTGCCTTCTGGGTGCTGAATTTTAAGGCGTACTTCACCACTGCCCAGCACTGCCTCCTGGGTGCTGAGATTAAAGACATGTGCTACCACCACCCAGCTTATTTGCTTGTTTTTGAAGCAAGATCTCATTGTGTGGCCCTGGCTAGTCTGGAATTCCATATGTATAGATTGCTCTAGCTTTGAACTCATAGAGATTCACCTGCCTCAGCTTCCTGAGTACTAACAAATCTTTTGAAAAGTTAAAGAAAACAGTGATTCACAAATGAAAAATACATTTCTCAAAGCTGAAATTACAAACAGGAAAAGGAAAGAAGCTCGAACAAACAAACAAACAAACAAAAACCTCTGTGCTTTTGCCTTGGAAATAAGGTTTCAGGCGAACTAATGAAATATCTAATATAATTTAACAATAGGTATAGAAACTGGGCACTGCTCTGCATGACCATAATGCCAGCTCTGAGGAGGCTGACACAGGAGGGTTGCAAATTCGAGGCCAGCCTTGGGTACATAGAAAAACCCTGTTCTCAGCAAAAAGGAGGAGGAACAAAATTGGCTAGAGAGGTTGCTAGCTGAAAGACCCCCCCAGAAATGAGGGGTATTTAAAGGGAAAAACCACAAACTGGG
>NW_022196900.1:95619168-95620420 GCF_008632895.1 Mastomys coucha
ACGAACATTCCTCCATCTTGCTCTCTCTCTCTCTCCTCTCTTTCCGCGCCACTACACCCACTCCCTCTCAATTAAACCTCTTACACGTGGAACTGTTTGGGCCTAGTGTGGTACGTTCTGACGCGCCTCACCGCTCCAACACATCATTTGGTGCCGAAACCCGGGACATGGCGGCTTGTGTCAGCACTGGCTGCACTGCCCTGCGGCAGGGCGACAGAGATCATGACCACGTGGAGCAGTCCCAGCACCGCAACCGTGGCTGCTGTATGTGAGTTCGCGGCCCCCTCAGCTGGAGGCTGGGAGCTGCTGCTCACTAAAGACACCAGACACCGTGGGACATACCAGAGCTGCAGCCAAGCGCCGTTCAGGTCCCATTCACTCCATGTTTTCCATTTACCAGTCCGCTATAACTCTCGCACAGACACCGGCATATTAATTAATAGGATCAGTCAAGGGGAGGACCTCCAGCTTTCCAGATAAGGCCTGGCCAACCTTCTCTGGAAACCACGGGGTTACAGTCAAGCCTCCCCAGCTGACATACGCTTTAGGACTACTGCCATTGGTTGCCCCTCCCTCGGAAGCAACTCTCATTCCTAATTTTTTCACCGGGCTCCAGCAGCTGTAAAAACCTTGGATCCAGGGTGAGTTGCCTTCCCACAGCAGGCTGCCTGGGTCTGCTGGATAGCCACTAGGGGTTTCTCCTGACGACTTGAACCACTAGCTTTGACTGTTAACTCTTTGGTGCTTGGATTGTTCTCAGGATGCTGGTATGAACATCCAACCACCCGCCAATGGATATCAGAATGTCTTCGACGGTACCTCCAGGCACCCCACTGGGGTGTCTCCTAGAAAATCTCAAATTTTTAAAGCTAACGCCTAACTTGAAGGCATCAAAATTAATATATCTCTGCAATAAGGTCTGGATTTAAATATCAACTAGATGGGAGTTCAAAGTGGCCACTTCATGGCACCCTAGATCCAGCTATTTTAAGGGATCTTAATACATACTGCCAGCAAACAGGTAAATGGAAAGAGGTTCCCTATGTTCAAACATTCATCTATCTCCATTCCAGTCCCTCCTTGTGCTCTTCTTGTTCCCCAACCCAACTTCTCTTAGCCATGAAATCTACACAACCTCAATCTCCTCTAGATGATGCTACAATGCTAGATCCAGCTAATGAACTACCCCCTTTTCGCCGCAAACCTGTCTCCACGCCGCCAAAAACCCAAACTGCTGCCTCAGTTTCTCCTC
>NW_022196900.1:95620961-95626729 GCF_008632895.1 Mastomys coucha
ATCTGGACCCTGAAAACCCAGAAGGTAAGCAACTTCTGATGACCTATTTCTTTTCCCAGAGCTACCCCGACATAAGAGCTAAACTTAAAAAACTAGAGAGGGGACCCCCTAACTCCACAGAAGTCTTAGCGCTGGCCTTCAAAGTGTACCATGGGAGAGATGATAGAATCCGCAAACAAAAATACCATATGCTGGCAAAGGCTGTCCGACCACCCTCAGCCACTACCCTGGACTTATGGTCTCCTAAGACTCAGAGACCATCAGGCACCTGCTACAAATGTGGTAAAAAAGGTCACTGGGCAAAATCCTGCCCTAACTTCTGCAAGCCAAGAGGGCCATGCCCTAGGTGCCATCAAGAGGGACATTAGGCTGTTGATTGCCCTCATGTTACACAAAACAAAGGGGCATCACTCCCAGATAACCCTCCAACTGATCTCCTAGGCTTGGCTATGGCTGACTGAGGAAGCCCGAGCTCCGCTGACCTGACTACTGCCATCACTAGCAGGGAGCCCCCGGTAAATATCGTGGTATGTGGGCGGTCCATCTCCTTCCTCTTGGACACTGGAGCCACTTACTCGGTCCTGACAGAGTTTTGGGGACCCACTTCTCCTTCTAGTTCTCCTATTGTCGGGGTAGGAAGACAACCTTACTTCCCTCTCCAGACTCCACCACTTAATTGCATTTTTAGGGGTGTACCTTTCACCCATTCCTTTTTGGTAGTGCCAACATGTCCTGTCCCCTTATTGGGAAGGGATCTTCTAGCTATGCTGGGAGCCTCTATTTCCTTTGCTCCCCACATTCACCTAAACCCAGGCTCGCCAGCGGTTCCTCTGCTCCTTCTCCTAGCCAGGCAACCTACTAACACTACCATGTTATTTCCTTTACCAGCTTCTCAGGTATATCCCCAAGTCTGGGACGTCCAGAACCCCTCTGTTGCTAAACACCATTCTCCTGTTGTCATCCAATTTCTAGACTCTACCAGGTACCAAGCTTAATACTTTTTCTCTCTACAGCCTACTCCTGAAGACTTAAGCTTCTTAAAAATCTATCACTGCTTCTTGCAAAATCTGTCAAAAGTCTGACCCCAACTCAAAGTATCGTAACACCCCTTTTCCTATCCATTAGGCTAGAGGTTCCCTTCCTGGAACTGACTGGCAACTTGACTTTACCCACATGCCCACTGTCAGGCGTGCCAAGTACCTCCTGGTCTTGATAGACACCTTCTCAGTGTGGGTAAAGGCATTTCCCACTACTAACAAAAGGGCTCAGACAGTCTCTGATCTCCTCCTCCGAGAGATCATCCCCCAGTTTAGTGTCCCAGCCTCTCTCCAATCAGACAATGGTCCTGAATTTACTTCCCAAGTCTCTTAAATCCTATCTAAGATATCCCCTGGCATTTTCACATTCCTTACCACCCTCAATGTTCTGGTAAGGTAAAAAGAGCTAATCGCTCTTTAAAAACCACTCTTGTTAAGCTGTCACAAGAACTTCACCTTGATTAAATAAAACTCCTACCCCTGGCTCTTTTCAGGTTACAAGCTCTCCCAAAGCAACCTCTCCTCATCTCTCCCTTTGAACTCATGTATGGACGCCCAGTCCTAACTCCTGGTCTTTCACCTAAATGCTCTCCCCTCCCAGACCATCTACTTACTCCATTACTTTGCCACCTCTGTTCTTTCCTATGGAACTTTGCTGACCACCATCTACCTCAACCATACACTGCTCCATAGCCAGATGCCAGGAACCAATCCAAATTGCTATCATCCCAGTATCTGTAATGCCATCTAAATATTATGATCTCTATACTTGCTTTCTCTTCGACCAGACAGAAGATTATTGTAGAAAATAGCCAGACGAATATGGGGACTGCCCATATTGGTCTTGTCAAATACATATGCTAGGATCACGGATCAATCATTTCTTCTACCAACATCGCAAGACACTCTTTCTACATACAAGACCTGTGGGATTCCAGGTGGGGGACAGGAGTTGTTGGTAAGCTCTATCCTAAAAATCAGCCCGGGGCCCCAGTAAGTACCATCCATATTCAGAGAAAATATGTCTCAGTTGCCCAGCCCCTGAATATTGAAAAAGTAGGGGAGATAACAAACACTCCTCTGACGTCCTTATCTCTTTGACATCACTCCTCATAAATGGTACTAACTTATCATTTCGCCTTTTACTTCAGACCTTGACCTCGGCATACCAACTCCTTAATGTTACCAGACCTGGACGCTTTAAGGATTGCTGGTTATGTGTACTCCCTGGAACTAACTCACAATAGTCACTTACAGCGTCTCCAGTGATACTGCCAAGTAACGTTACCTTACCCTTTCTTTGTCAGCTGCCCTGGCTCCAGTGTTGCCATGACTCCATACCTTACCTCTGTCCCTCTCTTTGGTGTGGCAACCTGTTTTAAGGCCTCTGGGACTCATTCAGTGGGAATGCTGAGCTCCCTAGACTGCAATAGAACCATAACCCTTGATATATCATCTTTGCCACAATGCCCTATAATCCAAAACATGTCAATTCTCTGTGGCACTCAGGCATATCATCGTCTACCTGCTAGCTGGTCAGGAGTTTGCACATTAGTACTTCTTTTCCCTGAACTGGGAGTGATCCAGGGAAACGAACCCCTGCCAATCCCAGTTGTAGATATGATAGCTGCCTAACATAAGAGGGCAGTTCAAGTTGTGCCACTCTTGGTTGCCACAGGAATAGCCATAGGTGTTGGTACTGGAGTTGGTACATGGATAACAACTTCCATGATCCAATATAATACATTCACTTCTCAGTTTCAAAGCGATTTTCAAAAAATGTCTGAAACTGTGCTTACTGTCCAGAAACAGATCGATTCTTTGGCAGCCGTGGTGCTTCAGAACAGACGGGGACTAGATATCCTGACAGCTAAAGAAGGTGGTCTTTGCCTGTTCCTCCAAGAAGAATGCTGCTTTCATGTCAACCAATCTGGGATAGTAAGAAGTAAAATCCAGGAGCTACAGTCAGACATAAAAAATTTCAGAGATCGTGAGACCTCCAGTTCTGGGATTTTTGAAAACCCCATATGGAAGTAGATACTGCCGTTTGTAACTCCTCTCCTAGTCATCTTCCTGGTGTTATTATTTGCTCCCTGCCTCATTAATCTTGTTTCTACATTTCTTCAACGACAAATACAAAAAATTTCTAACCAAACTATCAATCAGCTCCTGTTACAGAATTACCAGCCGCTGCCCACAGATGAGCCACTGTCCACAGAGGAACCTGATGCAAACGTTTACCAAGTGGATCCCGATGGTGAAAGCCAGCTACCCCCTCATTGACAATGCCCCTAGACAGCAGGAAGTAGTTTAAGAGACTCGATGCCCTCATTCCCTTTTTGCCATCGGCTTCCCCTTCCCTTTTTCTTTCCTTCTCTTTATAATATCAAAAAGGGAGGTATGTTAGCATCACAATATCCAAAGCCTGTGGCGATACATGGGCGGGTCCACAGACCTGTTGCCAGGGCAACAGCCACCATATTCCCAAAATCCATTGGGCTCACCTCCCACCTTTACCTGTGGCTGCTACGTCACAACCCATTTATATACGGGAACATTCCTCCATCTTGCTCTCTCTCTCTCTCCTCTCTTTCCATGCCACTACACCCACACCCTCTCAATTAAACCTCTTACACGTGGAACTGTTTGGGCCTAGTGTGGTATGTTCTGACATGCCACGCCGCTCCAACACATCACATAACATAAAAACAGTGGAAAATTCTAAAGGGACCCAACCCCTGGTTGAGTCAGGGTCATAAGTAAAACACTGTCAAGAGGAATGTGGTTTGGTCAATGCTATTTTCTTAATGGCTGACCGACCGCTATCCTGTTCCTTATTCTGGACCCTAGCTGGAGGGGGTCTCTGTGACCAACAAGTTCCTGGAACTGACCAGTCCACATTCCTGGCTCGTTACAGAGACTTCCTATGCCTTCTTTAAGTAAAGGTTATACAGTATACATTAATGCATCTCCATTAACATGCTTTTTCCAAATTTCTAAATTCAGTCTTTCTTAGCCATTCACGCTATATGCAAGCTCAAGGACCTTAGTTTGAATCCCAGAGAAAGACCAACAGGAAAAGCCAAGTGTGACTGATCTTTCATGCATATGACACCAGCACTGTGGGATGGTTACTACAATTTGCTGGCTGCCAGCTTAGCTGGGAGTTCAGTAAAAAATCCTGCCTCAAAGAAATAAGGCAAAGAGTAATTAAAGACACCTGGTGGCCTCCTCTGGCCTTCCTATACTCACACACGCACACATGCACATGCACAAGCAAGCAAGCATATACAAGTGCGCGTGCACACACACACACACACACACACACACTCACACACACACACAGACACACACACACAGACGCATGCACACACACGCACTGTGGTGGTTTGAAAAGGAATGGCCCCCATAAGCTCAATATTTGAATGCTTGGTCATTAGGGGTAGCACTACTTGAGAGGGACTGGGAGGTGTGGCCTTTCTTGGAGTAGGTGTGGTCTTGTTGGAGGAAGTGTGTTACTGGGATTTCAGAAGCCTGAGCCAGGCCCAGTGGTTCTCTCTTTCTTCCTGTTGCCTGTGAATAAGATGGGTAACTATCTCTCCAGCACCATGTGTGCCTGTGGGCCACCATGCCTCCCATCATAATGATGAGGGACCCCCGCCCCTCTAAAACCATAAACCAGCACCATTTCTTTTTATATGAATTGCCTTGGTCATGGTCTCTTCACAGCAATTGAACACTGACTAAGACAAGCATATAGCAAACACAATGATTAGATAAATATGCAGCCCTCGATTGTGTATATAAGTTGACCTACCAGAACCAGGACCTTCAGTGGCACAACATAGTGATAAACAAGGCAAGATCTTGGCTCCTAAAGACCATTTTCTGGGCCTGTGTGTCTTTATGACCCCAATTTTAATGGGTGCTAGAGTTCAAACCTAGGTGGGCTGGCACTCTTCCCACTGAACAGTGTCCACAGCCAAATACCATTTTCTCTTCTTTTTAAAATTTCTTTAAAAAAGATTTTATTTCCTGGACCAAGGGATGGGTAGAGAGCAGGGGCCAGAGCAACGGGGAGGAAGGGAAGGGGGGTGAAATTTATTTATTTTACATATGTGAGTACACCTTTGCCGTACTCAGACACTCCAGAAGAGGGCATCAGATCCTATTACAGATGGTTGTGAGCCACCATGTGGTCGCTGGGAATTGAACTCAGGACCTCTGGAAGAGCAGTCAGTGAACCGCTGAGCCATCTCTCCAACTCCCAGATACCATTTTCTAAACTGTTTTTGAAGGCTCCTAAGTAAAGTACCATTAGCTTAACGTAGTGAGACATGTCTTTAATCCCAGCAGAGGTGTCTGGGCTAGCCAGGGCTACACAGTGAGACCCTTTCTCAAAAATAAATAATAAGCACCATAGGTCCTTAGAAAAATGACTGAGACTCCAATCTTGGACAGGGGAGGGCACAAGATAAACCTAGAGGTTTTTTTGGTTTGTTGTTGTTGTTGGTTTTTGTTTTTGTTTTTTGTTTGTTTGTTTGGTTGGTTTGGTTTTTTTGTTTTGTTTTTTTGGTTTTCGAGACAGGGTTTCTCTGTATAGCCCTGGCTGTCCTGGAACTCACTCACTCTGTGGACCAGGCTGTCCTGGAACTCAGAAATCCGCCTGCCTCTCTAAAGTAACTTGAGTCACAAAATAAGGTCATTTTCAAAAAATGACAGTGATGTGCC
>NW_022196900.1:95627599-95629591 GCF_008632895.1 Mastomys coucha
CCCCCCCCCCACCGCCCCACTCTCCACATACCCCATCTGTTGTTTTCTTTTGCTCTGTCTTGTTTTTTAGATGAATCTCATGTGATCTTGGCTAAGCTAGAACTCACAATGTAGCCAAGGCTAGCCAGGAATCCCCCATCCTCCTGTCTTCACTTCCCAAATTCTGGTGTCACCGAGATCTGTGCCACCACTCCAGGCTCCGAACTTTTAGGGACCACAAGCTACCTTGAAGGCCTGCTCTTAATTGGATCTTGAGTAAGCTGACTGAGCTCAGGGGCACAGCAGGTCTCTACTCACCAGGCACTGGCTTCACAGAGAGTGTACTTTGCATTTCAAATAGGTAAAACAAACTCGTGTGAAGAAACTATTTCCCAGCAAGGCAATATCCGAACTGAAGAAAAAGTAAAAAGTCAGAGCTGCAGCTTAAGTAGTGCAGGCTTCAGGGTCACCTGATTCCTCATGCCGAAACAATCCCTTTGTCTGAGTTATGGGATGATAAAGGCAGACTCATTAACCAGGGCGATTGCACTGTGGGTGGCACCTACATACATAACGATGCCACACCGACTGCTCTCATACCCTCCCTTCAATTAAAAATGAATTCCTTGTTAAAGGGGACTTCAGACCTTCTGTTTCATATCTTCTTTCCCCAAGTAGGATGTTGTGTTCTGTGGCTCCCTCTGGAATGTACCCAGAATCGTACAGGTACTACCTACTGCTTTATTTGGTTCCAGAGCCCAAGTGACCCCCTTCATGTGTGTGTTTGTGGGAAACACAACAAACACACTCAAAAGGTGTTGAGCACAGACACACAAACACGAGAGTGCACATAAGTGTCCACACACATGCATGTACATACATGTGCACACATGCACACACACACACACACCTGAACACCCATTAAGGGCCAGAGAGATGGCTCGGTGGCTAAAGGCATGTAAGCCTGATGATTCCAGGTAAAAAACTGGAGGTTTGAAGGTTCTATGTCCAAAGCTGTAACTCCAGCACTCATAAAGTAAGATGGGAGGTAGACAGACGAAGGGAATTCCTCTGCTTTGTTATTTTTGTTCTTTTTCTCCTTCCTTCCTTCCTTCTTTTCTTTCTTTCGATATATTTTTTTTTTCGAGACAGGGTTTCTCTGTGTAGTCCTGGCTGTCCTGGAACTCACTCTGTAGACCAGGCTGGCCTCCAACTCAGAAATCTGCCTGCCTCTGCCTCCCAAGTGCTGGAATTAAAGGCATGTGCCACCACTGCCTAGCTTAAAGAACACTTCTTAAGCAATTAGTTAATTTAGTAGAGAAAATCTTTCATGTTTAACATGGAATTCAATGATGGAGAAGCAAAAGTATTTTTTTGGTCAGGCATCAATAGGATGTCTCCTAAATTGCTACTGGTTCACAACCAGAGAAGATTTGTATTGGCACCCAAGTCTTGTTTATAAGGTTTGTAGGCTGGTTGGTTGGTTGGTTGGTTGGTTGTTGTTTTTTCTTTCAGGCAGGGTCTTATGTGGCAGAGGATGACCTTGAACTCCTGATTCTCAGTCCTCTGCCTCCTGAGTGCTTGGGGTTAGACCACCAAACTGTGAGCTTCTAAAGTCACCTGGTCACTTGGGACCCTAATGGATGGATGGGTAGGTAGCAGAGGGTCTGTCAATCACTGAAACTCTAGGCAAATCGCTCCCACCCCTTGCATTCTTGGGGCAGAACCTAAGGCCAGGAGAATCTAGGCGAGCACTTTCCCAGAGCCCGACCCTTTTACAAACCTTAATGTGTGTGTTTGCAAATCCAAGTTTCCTGAAGGGTCCTCTCCCACCCCCCCTCCCCCACTTTCTTCACATTCTCAAAGGGACCTACTGTGCCAAGAAAGTTAAAAAGAAAAAAAAGGAAAAACCACTTTGATCCTGAGCCAAATACAGGTCTTAGGCAGGATGCCAGTCTCTCCAGCAGAGGGCAGTGGCACCTGTAGTCACTTTGACCTTGACCTTGGTTATGA
>NW_022196900.1:95629601-95643282 GCF_008632895.1 Mastomys coucha
AATTCTAACCTTCCTTTGCTTCTCTCTCTGGGGTTGCCTTTAAAATTCCATTTCTGACCCCCAGAGCCACATTAGAGTCCAAAGCCAGTGACTTCAATGCTTCCCCAGAGACAGCTCCAACCAAACCATGTCTTGTTTTGTTGTCCAGACCTTAAGGAAAGGGGTAACATTGCTATGTCTCCCCCCGCCCCTGTGTAGGAATCAGGGTTCTGTAGGAACAGAACTGATAGAATGAGTCTACAGAGACAAAAGAAGATTTATTAGAATGGCTTCCAGGCTGTGGTCTAGCTAGTCCTAAAAAGGCTGCCTGTCAACAGAAGGACCAAGAACCCAGTAATGGTTCAGTCCACAAGGCCGGATGTCTCAGCTGGTCTTCAGCATATGCTGGAAGCCTGAAGAATTCGGCTCTAATGTCAGTGAAGGAATATACTTGTCAGAGAGAGCCAAAGCAAGTAGGCAAAGAGAGTGAACCTCCCTCCTCCATGTCTTTATATCGGCTTCCAATAGAAGGGGTGACCCAGATTAAAAGTGGGTCTTCCCACTTGAAGTGATTTAACTAAGAAGAATCCCTTCCAGGTTTATCTAGCCACTTAGGTTTTAGTTAATCCCAGATGCATTCAGGTTGGCGACCATGAATGGCCATCATACCCCGGGAAAGAATTTTAGCAGAGCTAACTTTCCACCATAGGGCCTTCTCTAGTTGACAAGCCATGAATTCTACACATTAAGTTTCAGAAAGACAGAGGGAGTGGGCTACACAGATAACTGGACAGATTTGAAAGGGCCCAGAGAGGTGTAAATGCAAAATTCCTGGGGCAGTAGCCTTTTGAGTTCTTTAGAGGCACGGGGTAGCTGGAATGAGGTGCCCAGGCCAAGCTGGGGGAAGGCATATAGGAGTCTTAGATGCCCTGGCCAAGACTTCGCCTTTTCTCTGAATGGGGTGGGAAGACATTAGAGGTATGACAAGCACATCCCAGGTGCTTCTGTTTGGTTGGTTGGTTGGTTGGTTTGAGAGACAAAGTTTCTTTGTGTAACCTCCCTGGTTGTCCTAGAACTTGATTTGTAGATCAGGCTGGCCTTGAACTCACAGAGATCCACCCAACCTATAGCTTCCCAGGACTGGAGTTATAAAGTCCTTGTATCACCATGCCCAGCTTCACAGGTACATTTTATAAGACCCTCGTTCAGCGCCGGGGATAGAATGGTAGGCACAAGGCCAGAAGCAGAGCCAGGTAGACATCATCGGGAACTCTGCCAAAAATGAGGTAGGAGAAGACCTTGGATTCCCAGTGTAAGACTCAGCCCTCGGGATGGTGAGATGCACAGCAGATAAAGGTTCTTGGCTGGCGAGGGGTGCTATCCTGAGACTAATTCCAGCAGAAGCAGGTGGATCTCTATGAGTCTGAGACTGGCCTGGCCTACATAGTGAATTCCAGGCCGGCCAAAGTTATGTACTGAGAGCCTGTCTCTAAATAACTAAGTAAGCACAAAGCAAACTTAACAACATGAGTTTGATTCCTGGAACCCACATGGTGGAAATGAGAGAAGCAAGCCCCCAGAGTTGTCTTTGGACCTAAATAAACATTCGCTGTTCAAACATACACAGCTTCTCTCTCTCTCTCTCTCTCTCTCTCTCTCTCTCTCTCTCTCTCTCTGTCTCTCTCTCTCTCTCTCTCTCTCACACACACACACACACACACACACTACACTTAATAAATAAATAAAATGCAGGAGAAAAAAAGACAGCTCTCTATGTCTGTAGGTTCTACACCTACAATTATGCCCAATTATGGGTTCAAATAAATGTACAAATATGTAGTTGTAGAGTGTGTGTCCAGTGTGTGCAAGGCCCTGGGTTTGACCCCTACTAGTGCAGTCTCAAACATTGTGCTTAGACTGAACATGTACTCCTTGTTATTCCCTAAACAACACAGTCTTAACGTTTACGTTGTGTGAGGCCAACAGGAGGGCTAGGTGGGTAGAGCTGCTTGCCACCAAGCCTGATGACCGCAGCTCAGTTTCTAGTATTCCAATGGTAAAGAGCAAACCCTGATTCCTGAACGCCTCTCCTTTGTTCTTTCTCCACATGAGTGCTTCAGCACCTGGGTACGTGTGCATGCACACACAATAAAAATAAATAAGTGCAATAAAAAAGTTCACATAGCTTTTATTGTTGTTGTTATTATTATTATTATTATTATTATTATTATTATTATTATTATTATTATGTTTAAGCAAATCCAGAGCAGGAGAATATGACCGGTTACATGCTCATCCCCAGCATTTTATATTAGGAAGTTTAAACTTCTATGCGTCACAGTACCCAGTGTTGGAGAGTCCTACCACATTTTATATTAGGAAGTTTAAACTTCTATGCGTCACGGTACCCAGTGTTGGAGAGTTGGTATCCCACGGATAACAAGGGGTGACTTTTTAAGCTCCCCATTTTTATCTCCAGCTGCGACCTCTCCCTGCTTGCTCTGTGGGCTCACTGGAATGTTGACTTAGCCTGAGCTCCTTAGAAATCACAGCCTGAGGCAAAGCTTCCAACCCATGTTCTCTTAGAGAAGAGGGAGGGGGAAAGGGAATGGGGCAAGGGACTGGGCAAAGCAAACACAAGGTGGTCCCCGGAGACAACCACACATGCGCAGGAAAACAGATGGGTTCTCATTCATGCAAGGGTATCTCCTGAGACGCCAGGCAGAACCCCAGCGCCTCTGCCTCCTAAGAAAGAAGTTACAGAGCTGGGGAACTGGCTCACTGTGTCAGTGCTTGCTGCTCAGGCATGAAGTCCTAAGTTCAGAAGCCCAGAATCCACGTAAAGCCAGATGTGATGTCTCACTTCTGTAATCCCCAGTGCTTTTATGGCATGGAAGAGGGAGGCTGGAGAATCCCCAGATGCTCACGAGGCAGCTCACCTAGTGCAATTAAAGACTGTCTTCCATAGGGAGGAAGTGGAAGATTGCCACCAGAGGTTGTCCTTCGACCTCCGCGCGCACGTGGCATACAAATAGTTAAAAATGAAGAGAGAGAGAGAGAGAGAGAGAGAGAGAGAGAGAGAGAGAGAGAGAGAGAGAGAGAGAGGGAGAAAGTGAGAGGGGTGGGAAGGACAGAGGGAGGGAGGGAGGCAGGGAGAGTAGGGCTGGGAAAAGGCTCCGTGGGTAAAGCACCCTCAAAGGTACCAAAATGCGGGAATGTTGAGGTCCCTCATATAAAATGAATAGTGTTTGCTTATAACACGGTAGATGTCACATCGATTAAAAGAGGGCGTGCTTTGGTCTTAGGACTCCGAGGAGACTAAGAAGGGAGATTCAGGAGTTTAAGGACAGTGTGGGTGTAGAGCGTGACTCTATCTCTACAAAAGGAAGCAAAACAAAACACACAGTTATCTAATCTAGATCAATAAAAGCCCAGCGAATCGACCCCTGAAATCAGCATCAAGGCAGTAGCATTGGTGACGTCAGTCAGGATGTTATGTTACACACAGAATGACTGGAACTAAATTGTCCAGAGCAAAATGCGGAAGGGAGAGAGCTAGAGTGAGGTGAGGGACAGACAGGTCTGGATGATGAGAGTAAACCATCTCATTCATTTACTTTTGCGACAGGATCTGCTGTAGATCAGGCTGGTCTCAAACTTGCTATTGTATTCAAGGATGGACCTTGAGCTCTTCTGTTCCTCCCCCATCTGTCTCCTAACTGTTGGGCTTGTATGCCAGCACTACCACGACACATTTATGCAGTTCTGAGGCTCAAACTTGAGGCTCACAAGAACTCTACCGGCTGACTTAAATCTACCCAGCCCCACATGACATCACTGTGAGCTTTTCTCTGTAAGGGAACAAAGAGAAGAGAGAGTAACTTGGGAGGGGGGGGCAAGGTTATAGTGGGTGTGTCTTGCATGGGAGAAATAATCAAATAATCACTTGTTTGGTTGGGCACAACAATGATTCAGCAGAAGAGACAGGCAGATCTCGGAGGCCAGCCTGATCTACAGAGTGAGTTCCAGGGCAGCCAGGGCTACACAGAGAAACCCTGTCTCAAAAAAATGGGGAAAAATGAAACACTCAGCAGAGATGGTAGAAGACATAATAAAGAAGATGATAGTGATGGTGATGGGTAAGATTGAGAAGCAAGAGAAAAGAGAAGGGGAAGCCAGGAAATTCCCAGAAGAAACACTGAGATCTAAAGTCTGGGGACCTGGAGGCAGGAGGTTTGCTTTTGAGGGAAAGGGAATTCTAGCCATCTGGAATCTCCTCTCCATGGCTGCCTGTGTCTCTGGGGCCCAACTTTGAAAGTTGAATACTTACTTTCTGATGTGGTTACAATCCCCGAGCCTGCAATATGTTCCCAAGAGTATTTAATTAAATGGGAATCTGGTATGCATCTGTGACTAATTAATGCTGATCAAAAACAATTAAATATTAAATGTCACTGCTGTTACCTGGTTCCTCATCAATAATTGCAAAAGGCTGAATGTAATTATCAAGTCTTGACCTCATGGGAACCAAATTCATGTTAAAATAACGAAAAACCAAAACGGGGCTAATGAAAGGGTGGGCTTTGTGAATTTAAAACTGAACCTTGGGGGTGAGGATATAGATCACCGGCCAAGCAATTACCTAGCTATGCATGGGGCCTAGGGCTCCATCACCAGCTCTACAAAACAATACCAAACACCCCCTGCACACATTTAAACAAATGTACCTATTTGAAGCTATGAAATGCTAAGTAACAGAACAGAGGTTTCTGGGGGTTCTCTTCCTCAGCCTCTGGCTCTATGAAGACCCCTCTTCCCTTCACAGAATGGAAGCTCTACTCATCAAGACAGTAAATGTGGTTTTTAGATTCATTTTCATTTTATGTGTGTGTTTCCCTGAATGTGTATGCAGCACCTTTATGCAGTACCCACAGAGGCCAGAAGGGGGCGTTGGATTCCCTTGAATCTGATGTTATAGGTGGTTTATGAGCAACCGTGTGTGTGTGTGTGTGTGTGTGTGTGTGTGTGTGTGTGTTGGAATAAGACCTGGATCCTCTGTAACAACAGCCAGACCTGCTAACCTCTGAGCCATCTCTCCAGTCCACAGTAAGCACAGTTGTTTTTATGCTAAAAGGTCTTCATCTTAAAGGTCTTAGCTATGTGAGCTGGACAGAGTGGTTCGATCAGGTGTCTAACCAGGGCTTCATTTGGGCAAGTTCCATGCCAAGCTCTGGTAGTGAACACCTAGAGATTGAAAAATATGAATAGAATAGAATAGAATAAACTAAACACAAAGGCCCGCGTGCAGTGAACTCCGTCTTCAAGATCTAGGTTAAATCTAGACTTTTGTTCCTCAGAGAGTATCCATGTATTGTCACTGTACAAAGAACCTTGGGGGTAGCTTGGGGGTCTAACTCCACAGCAGAGGACTTGGCCTGCTTGTCTGTGGTGCTAGGTTCAGCATACCCATGTCACAAAAGGAGGTCCTGAGGACTTTGCCCTATGTTTCTCCCTATGTTCTCTGTGTCTGAGGATCGGGGTTACTCTCTTCCACTCTCTCCTAGTTTCCTTGGCAATACTCTTGTTTCTATCCCATTTCCTTATCCCATCCTGGGGTTAGTTTGGATTTCTTTGAAGATTTATTTATTTTATTTACAAGAACACTGCTGATGTCTTCAGACACCCCAGAAGAGGACATCGGATCCCATTACAGATGGTTGTGAGCCACCATGTGGTTGCTGGGAATTGAACTCAGGACCTCTGGAAGAGCAGTCAGTGCTCTTAACCACTGAGCAATCTCTCCAGCTCCTTGTTTGTTTGTTTTGAACACAGAATCTCTCTCTATAGTCCAGTATCTCAGGCTAGCCTGAAACTCATTTGTGTTTCCTACAGCTGTGGAGGGTTATTTTGTGTGTGTGTATGTGTGTGTGTGTGTGTGTGTGTGTGTGTTTCCCTCTCTTCCTTCCTTTCTCTTTTGGAAAGAGACTCAGATAACCCAGGCTAACCTCCGACTTAACTGTTATGTATCCCAGGGCAGCCTTGACATTGAGCTGTCTCTGCCCCTAACTGTGGGGATTCCGGGCGCATGCCTGTGTTTTCATCTTCTATGCTGTTTGTCTTGGGATGATATTTTTGTGGTTCTGTATTTTGAACCCAGGCTCCACACAATAAACAAGTACTCAAAATTGTAAAACAATAATGCTTTGGAGATAATTTGTTTGTTTTTTTTTAAGGAAGCAACAGTAGCTTTATTCTACCATCTCAAAGCTGCAGGCCAGCACCACCTCCCTTACGGCCCCAGTGAGAAGCAAGTTATATCTAATGGATCCCACAGATAGGCTACTCCCCAGGGGAACAGTGTGTCTCTGGGGGTGAGATTCAAGGACAAAGACCCAAAGCGATGGCCTGGAACTCCGTGGCTGCTGGGATCCAGAAAAATGAGTCACGTCCAGCAGAGTAGCAAAGGGATGGGTGGAGGAGAGAGACTGTGTCTGCAGCCAAAACAAAGAGGGTTGCAGACCAAGAAACGTCTGCACAAGGAGTGTCCGGGTGGAAAAAACAAGGACGTGGTCGGGAAAGGTTCCAGAGACAACCCGGGGGTGTGTGCTGTGTGACTTTGAATCACATCCTGGCCTGGGCTAGATATGTCACTCCTACCCATTAAAGAGAAGTCAATGGACTGGCAGCTTGACAGCTCCTCCACAGTCCCTCTCCAAAGTGATGGGTGGGGCCAGGAGTGTGGCTCAGCGGGTAGAGTGCTTGCCCAGTGTGCCCCAAGCCTTGGGTTCGATTCTCAGTGGTATGTAAAGTGGTGTGGTGGGAGTGGAGGCAGAAGGATCAGAAGTTCAAGGTCATCTTCAGTTATTAAAAAAAAAAAAAAAAAGGAACAAAGTGATCAGAGAGGTGGCTCAACAGCTAAGAGAATACTTTCTTCTTCTTCCAGAGTATAAGGAATATAAATATGAGTCTTTTCTATATAGAATCATAAAACTGGGTGTTTATAACAAGGAATTCAAATCTTTATGTTGTTGTTTGCTTTGGTTTTTCAAGGCAGTACTTCTCTACGTAGCCCTGGTTGTCCTGGAACTCACTCTGTAGAGTAGGCTGGCCTTAAACTCAAAAAGACCCTCCTGCCTCTGCTTCTGCTGGGATTAAAGGTTTACACCTTCATGACCCTCCTGGAATTTAAATATTTTAATTTCTACCTTCTCATATGCAAATATTTTAATCACATCCCCCACCACATTCCCACACTAGTTTGTATGAAGCCCCTCTTGCTCTGGAAGTTACAGTAATGGTTGTGGGACCAGGAGGCAAAGGGAAGGGTGGGGCGAGTCGACCAGTCAGTGTGAAAACTGGAGACAAAGTGTCTTAGGGTTTTACTGCTGTGAACAGACACCATGACCAAAGAAACTCTTATAAGGACAACATTTAACTGGAGCTGGCTTACAGGTTCAGAGGTTCAGTCCATTATCATCAAGGCAGCATCCAGGCAGGCCTGGTGCAGGAGGAGCTAAGAGTTCTACATCTTCATCTGAAGGCTGCTAGCAGAATACTGACTTCTAGGCAGCTAGGATGAGGGTCTTAAAGCCCCACACCCACAGTGACACACCTACTCCCACAGGACCACACCTACTCCCACAGGGCCACCTGTTTGAAGAGTGTCACTCCCTGGGCTGAGCATATAAAAACCATCATACAAAGTTCATCTCCTAGAACATGGAGGCACCAAAATAGGTCTAGCTGACAAGGATTATTTCTAATTTAGAGATGGTGACATTCTTGGAAAGTATGTGGACTAAAGCACTGTAGAAATGGAGTCACATGAAGTGGCCATTCTAGGGATGTTCTGAACGATCCCATTATGTAAATAAGTTCCGTGGCTCCCTTTTATAGTAAACTGATGGTACCCAAACAAACTAACAGAGAAAGGCTCTTTCCACTTCAATGATTTAAGAAAAAGTCCTTAAACCCAGCACTAGGGAGAAAAGCCAGCTTGGTATACAGTGAGTTCCAGGACAGCCAAGGCTACACAGAGAAACCCTGTCTCAAACAAACAAACAAACCAACCAGATGTAATCAAAATGACAACCAAGAATAGCCATCACACTAGTAGACTTTCCTCAGAATAATGATTTTAGATATAAGCAGTATATGATTACCCAGGAAGCAAAAAACTATGAATTATTACTGTCCAAAAGAATGTAATCAGGGAGATAGTTTAATTGGCAAGAATGTTAACTGATCAAACATAAGGACCTGAGTTTGAAACCTAGAACCCACATTTAAAAAAAAAAAAGTCAGGAGCCTAGAGAGATTGGGTGCTCTTTGAGAGGGTCGATTTGGTTCCCAGCACCCAAAAGGATTCTTACAACTATCTCTTAACTCCAGTTCCATGGTATCCGACGCCCTCTTCTGGCCATCTTCAGTACTGCACACAAGGTACATGGACATACAAGCAGGTGAAAACCCATATAAATGCAATAATAAAAATATAATTTTTTAAGGATTTGTTTTATTGGGCTGGAGAGATGGCTCAGCAGCTAAGAGCACTGACTGCTCTTCCAGAAGTAATGAGTTCAAATCCCAGCAACCACATGGTTGCTCTCAACCATCTGTAATGGGATCCGATGCCCTCTTCTGATGTGTCTGAAGACAGCTGCAGTGTGTCATATATAATAAATAAATAAATCTTTTTTAAAAAGACATATTTATTTTATTTATATGAGTACACTGTAGCTGTCTTCAGACACACCAGAAGAGGGCATCAAATCTCATTACAGATGGTTGTAAGTCACTATGTGGTTTCTGGGAATTGAACTCAGGACCTTTGGAAGAGCAGTCAGTGCTCTTAACCACTGAGCCATCTCTCCAACCCCCAAAATATTTTTTTTTTGAGACAGAGTTTCTCTGTGTAGCCCTGGCTGTCCTGGAACTCACTCTGAGGACCAGGTTGGCCTCAAACTCAGAAATCCGCCTGCCTCTGCCTCCCAAGTGCTGGGATTAAAGGCGTGTGTTGTTACTTGGCAATCTATTGGAGGTTTTCATTAATGAATGACGGTAGTGGGATCTACTCCTATCATGAAGCATTTTGTTGTTGAGCTTCCCATCGGAAGGGAATACTTGTTGCCATTAAAAAGTTAATCAAGGGGCTGGAGAGATGGCTCAGCGGTTAAGAGCACTGACTGCTCTTCTGAGTTCAAATCCCAGCAACCACATGGTGGCTCACAACTATCTGTAATGGGATCTGATGCCCTCTTCTGGTGTTCTGATATGTCTGTGTACTCACATACGTAAAATAAATAAATAAATCTTTAAAAAAAAAAAAGAAAGAAAGAAAATAAATTAAAAAATGGAATTGTGTATTTCTTATTTGGTTTCCCAGGGCCCAGGGCAAAGAGCAATCACATACCACAGATTCACTGGCTCCCTTTTCTAGCTATCCACAGAAACCTTGGGACTCCATAGAGTCTCAGGTCCCAAAAACCAGTCAGGAAGCCAGTGCTCCAATGACCACCTCCCCACATCTGGCCCCATTGGACTTACCATCCATCACCTTCACCTTTGATCTCCATTCTCACCTGTGAGCAGAGTGGCCTTTTCCTACTCGTGGCCTCTACCCAATAGGCTGCAGGCACACTGGCCTCTCTGTTCACAGACAAACCAGCCAAGCTCCTATCTTAGGATCTTTTCATTACAGTTTTTGTTGCCTTTGACAATGAAATTCTTCCCTCTGGCACCAGCATTCCTACCTCTTAGATCTCTTTGAAGTTTTCTGGCCTATGTCACCCCCTCTACACATCCTACCCTGACTATTCTATTTAAAGGTAATGTTGCTTTCTCTAGCCCTCCTGAGTCCTTCCCACTGCTCCATATATCCTTTATCTGTACCAGATAAGGCCTTGGATTACGTCGTTTGTCCATCTTCTACTGCTATGGACGATCCATAGTGAATCTTTCCTTTTTACGTTTATCCCTCCGTGTGTGTACACACCCTTGGTACATGTGGGAGTCAAAGGACAACTTTTAAGAATTAGTTCATTCTTCCACTTTGTTGGTTCTAGGGTTGAACTTGGGTCATGAGGCTTCTGATGAGCCATCTCACCTCATGGCTCTGTGTTCTGCTCATTGCTATGTTCCTGGCACCAAAAACAAGTGGTGGCACAGAAAAGAGGCTTGGTAAAGTAAGTTAAAACAAAAACCAAAAAGGGTCCTGCCAGGCATTTGGCACATACCTTTAATCCCAGCACTTAGTAGGCAGAAGCAGGTGGATTTCTGTGAGTTCAAGGCCTGCCTGGTCTACAGAGTGAGTTCTAAGACAGCCAGGACTACATAGTGTGAGACCCTGTCTCAAACAAACAAATAAATATTAAGAAAATAAAAAACAAAATAAAATCAGCAGATGCAGAGGTCAGAGGTCAGAGGTCAGGGCATGGTGTCCTCTCTCTGTAATCACCTGTAGGTGTGGTGGCTTATTGTAACCCCCGCTCTTGGGAGACTGGGGATTCCTCTGGGCAAGCTGGTTAGAGTGAGCAAATAGAGGAAATCTGGGTTCACATGCATACAGACACACAAAAATATTTTTAGGGCCAGGCAGTGGTGGCACACACCTTTAATCCCAGCACCTGGGAGGCAGAGGCAGGAGGATTTCTGAGTTTGAAGCCAGCCTGGTCTACAGAGTGAGTTCCAGGACAGCCAGGGCTATACTGCACCTCTCTGTGCTATCTATAAGAGGGCAGTCACTTACTGCATCTCACAGGAGTCTGAGAACTAAGCAAACTGGCTAGAAAAAGGGCTTGGCGGCTACCTTGTGGGTGTTTCATAATGCAATTATCTAGAACAGTGGTTATCAACCTGTGGGTCGTCCTTCCTTCAGCAACCCTCTATATCCAAAAATATTTACATTACAATTCATAATACTAGCAAAATTACAGCTATGAAATAGCAACCGAAATCATTTTATGGTTGGTTAGGACTCACCACAACATGAGCAACTGTATGACAGGGTCGCAGCATTAGGAGGGTTGAGAACCATTGGATTGGAAGAAATGGCTTACTCCTGTGTGCTGCTGAGTCCTTGGAACTCCGCCTGGAGGGTGGAGCTTTGTCATCTCCCCTGACCTGGTCTCAAAAAAGCTCAGAATCCAGAATCCACACGGAGCCAGGGGCCACCAACCGCAAGACCACTTCTTCCTGCCCACTGTTTCCCTCTGAGGTGGAAAGAAGTTCATCGGAATAATTTACCCAGGGGCAGGGAAAGGAAAAAGCAGCACATGGTGTTTTAACAGGGAGGCGCACCATCACAGGCAGGAAAACCCCACTGTGGGGCGAGGATGCTTATGTAGAGCAGGGAACACAAAGCACATGTTTGGGGCTCTCCTGGACCCGAACGTCTTTCCTTCCAACACGACTTTTTTTTTCCCTCTTACCCACAAATGGACATTTAAAAAGAAAGAAAGAAAGAAAGAAAGATGCCAGTTTGAAAAATAGACCGTGTAGAAAAAGCAGTTGGGGGAGGGAGCTGTTTGAGGTGGGTCTTCAGCCAAAGCATTCTTCTTAGTACACCAGCCAGCTTCCAGAGTCAAGATGGGGAAGGACAGCTCGGAACACAGGCAATGCTTCCCCAGGGAAGGAGCTAGAATTTTGGATTACTAACAGAGACAGTTCTGCAGGGCAGCTTTGATCTCTGGCCCAGTGTGAGGCTGGAGACCAGCAAGCCAGGACTCCAAAGCAAACTGTTCTTCTGCAGTCTCCAGCAGCTGTCTTCCTCCTAGGGCATGTGCCTAAAAATCCGCAAGGGCCTCCCATCCAGTGTGGGCTGGTGGTCTGGCCTCCCTGCCCCTGTCCTCAGTGACCAGGTACCCTGCCTCCCTGCTCCTCTCTGCCCTGAGTTGAGCTGCGCTGAGGCCTGAGTTTAAATAAGAGTCACTCACCGGTCTTTGTTAAGAGCTTGGTTTTGCATAGCTTCCTGGTGGAGAAGACTGCATTTCTTGGTTATTTTTAAACCTGGATTTGTGGAGTTTGATTTGGAAAAATGACAAGATGACAAAATAGAAAGTCACGAGAGGTTAGTGGCTCTGGGCATCCTCCTGAGGAGATGTGATGCTCCCGAGGGCTTCCTGGAACCCAGGGGGTGTAGGCCATCGGAGGACAGGGGAACCCCGGGTTCTGGGTCAGCTCTGCAAAGCAATGTACCTCACATCTGCATTCCACGAGGCATCAACTCTAGCACTTGGGTTTGCTACAGGATCCAGCTGTGTGCTTGGAGATCCGGCCAGACTTGGTCCTGGGTCATGCAGGGCTCATGGGTTAGACATAAAACTTGATAGTTGGGACATAGTTACTATAAAAGCTTGATAGCAAAGATGCAAAAACTTGAGGTGGGACTCCAACCTAGCAGAGAAGGATCCAGAAAGACTCTCATCTATGAAGCCAGACGAATGAGTTGGGGGTGGGGCTGGGGCTGGGGAAATGGCTGTCAGTAAAGTGTTTGCCATGTGAGCATGAAAACTTAAATTCAGTCCCCAGAAGCCATGTAAAAGCTGGGTGTGGTGGCCTGTAACTATAATCCCAGCTCTGGGGACATAAAGTTAGGAGAATCCCTGGGATTGATTGGCCAGCCTAGCTGAAAAAGTGAACTCTAGGTTCAGAGAGAGACTCAAAAAATAAGGTGGAGAGCAACTGAGGGTGACACCCAAAGTCAACTTCTTAGCCTTCAAATGCCTGCGCATGTGTGAGCAAGTGTTAGCACATGTGTGTATGTGTGTGTGTATGAATGCATGCACACACTACACACACACACACTACAGCATTTTAATGGAACTCATTATGTAATGAAGTAGCCAGGCAGAAGCCCTAGGGGAAGTCCAAGAATGCCATGGTGCGCCTGGAACTTGCAGGCAGGTTTGCAGCTGGCGAATGCATAGCCGGGATGTACTGCCTTCCATGAGACACAGCGCACGCATCCATGCACAAGGATCATGGGTGTCCCTGCGCTGTGGTCTACCTTCTACAAAGTGCATTAATAGTTCAGAGAAAAATGAAAAGCAGAAGGTGACCTGACAGCGGAGCTCAGGACAGACAATGCATTTCCTGGACTTGGAAAAGATGTCCTTGATCATCATCATCTCATAGGGAAACCACAGGTTTTGTTTTTGAGATAAGGCTACCCAACCCTGGCTGGTCCCAAACCATTTCTTGCCTTAGCTTACCCACGTGCTAGGATTATAACTGAGCGCCATCATGGGAACTTTGGTTGGTCGGTTGGTTGGCTAGCTGGTGGTATGCGCAAGTATGTGTGCCATGGCCTCACAGGTGACAGGACAACTTGCAGGACTGGCTTCTCTCCTTTCTTCATGTGGGTTCCAGGAATCCCAACACCCACTGAGCCATCCCTCTGAGCCAGGAATTATTTTCGTTTGTTTGTTTTGTTTGTTTGTTTGTTTGTATTGACACAGGGTCTCACTATATAGCCCAGGCTGGTCTTGGAACTCCCTGTGTAGACCAGGCTGCCTCAAACTCGCAGAGCCAGGCATGGTGGTGCACACCAATCCCAGCACTTGGGAGGCAGAGTCAGGCGGATTTCTGAGTTTGAGGCCGGCCTGGTCTACAGAGTGAGTTCCAGAACAGCCAGGGCTATACAGAGAAACCCTGTCTCAAAAAAAAAGAATGGGCTTAGCAATGCACCAGGCAGAGTTCATGC
>NW_022196900.1:95643292-95645335 GCF_008632895.1 Mastomys coucha
AGATGGCTCAGCCGGTAAGAGCAGTGACTGCTCTTCTGGAAGGTCCTGAGTTCGGATCCCAGCAACCACACGGTGGCTCACAACCACCTGTAATGAGATCAGACGCCCTCTTCTGGTGCGTCTGAAGACAGCTGCAGTAAATTACGCCCGGAGTGAGCAGGACAGGAGCAAGTGGGGCCAGCAGAGCTCCTGAGATTAACAGCATTCAGGCACATGATGGCTCACAGCCATCTGTACAGCTACAGTGTACTCATACACAAAAATAAAAAAAAAAATCCAGAAAAACAGTTCAATCCTACTCACTGTAAATTAACATTTGTTCATTACTGCAAACGTTCAGCAGGAGTGCTGTTAACTTATTTGATTAATAAACCAGAATAAGCTCAAGGAAAACAAAATGGTAATTCTTCTTTTAAAAAAAATTATTTATTTTATGTACATTGGTATTTTGCCCACGTGTCTGTCTAGGTGAGGGTGTTAGACCCCTGGAAGAAGAGTAACAGGCAGTGGTTAGCTCCCATGTGACTGCTGAGAAATGAACCTGGGTCATCTGAAAGAGAAACCAATGCTTTCCAGACAGGGTTTCCCTGTGTAGCCCCGGCTGTCCTCGAACTCAGTCTGTAGACCAGGGAACTCACTCTGTAGAGCAAGCTAACTTCAAACTCAAGAGATTTGCCTGCTTCTGCTTCCCGAGGGTTGGGATTAAAGACTTGTGCCACCACTGTCTGTCTATAAGTGGTAATTTCTAAATTACATTTATTTGTGGGTGTGCATACGTGTGTGTGTACATGGGTGTGCATACACTTGTGTGTGTGGCCATTGGTGGACGTGTGTGTGTGTGTGTGTGCGTGTGTGTCCACAGGGGCGGGCATGCATGTGGAGGTCAGAGACAACTTATAGGAACTGGTACTTACCATCACGTGGAGAGGGTCAAACTAACTCAGGCTGTTAGATTTGACCGCAAGCGCCTTAATCCGTTGAGTCTTCTCGCTAGCGCCAACAGGGTCCTGTGGCATAGTAAATTTTCTAACTTCACAGATCCAGCCGCCAACCTCCACCCCACACATCCCCCACGCCCGCATCCCTCCACTCATCCGTGCTCGGCTGATAGAAACGCGTGCTTCCTGTTTACAAAGGGATATGAAATATGCCAGTTGGGTCTGTCCCGGTGTTTTGCTGACTCTTCCTGTTCTGTGAGATAGATTTCACGTGGTGCTGAGGTTTTGTTTATCCTTGAGAGAAATGGCTTGACGATCCTTAGAAACTCACAACGCTGTAAGACCGCATCCGTAAGATGTGCCGCTTACATCGTGCCTCAAGGTTGATTTATTTACATTCTCTACCATGTTCCCAAATGGTTTTACTAAACACACATCAAGCAGTTTTTAAGGTGACCGCTGAAGTCAGGACTAAGCAAAAATCAGAAGAGAAAAAAAAAATCAGCTGGTTTAAGAGGCAAGCTAGGAGAGGAAGCTGCCAAAACATATGTCACTTCAAGTTTAGAACTGATGGGAGAGACACACATAAATCTTGCTCAGGCCTTCCAGGTTGGCAAAACAAATAGCGGACCTCTTTGGTTAGAGGACTTAAAAGGATCGTCCAGGGACTGGAGAGAGCTCAGTGGTGGTTAAGAATGTATACTGCTTAATCCCAGCACTTGGGAGGCAGAGGCAGGCAGATTTCTGAGTTCGAGGCCAGCCTGGTCTACAAAGTGAGTTCCAGGACAGCCAGGGCTACACTCATGAGTTCAAATCCCAGCAACCACATGGTGGCTCACAACCACCCATAATGAGATCTGACGCCCTCTTCTGGTGTGTCTGAAGAAAGCTACAGTGTACTTACATATAATAAATAAATCTTTAAAAAAAAAAAAGAAAGTCTCTATCTCAAGACAGAGGCAGAAAAGAAGGAACTGGAAGCTTTACATTTATTTATTTAATTTATTAGTTTAGAGATGAAGTCTCATGTAGCTCAGGCTAGCCTCAAACTTTCTACATATCCAGGGATGACCTTGAACTTTTTTTTTTTTTTTTTTTTTTTTTT
>NW_022196900.1:95645756-95646088 GCF_008632895.1 Mastomys coucha
TATAGTGGGTAGTTTCCCCCATCTTTCTCTCTCTCTCTCCCTCTCTCCTCTCCCTCCCTTCACGCGCCACGGTCCTCACTTCCCCCCCCTTCTCCTAATTAAACTTCCAAAAACACAGAGCTGCTTGTATCTGGTGTCTGTGGACGCGCCGCTGCGGGCTAAACCTATCATTGGTGCATGGGCCGGGAAAACAGCGGCTTGCGTCCACCGCCTGTCCACTGCCGGAGCAGACGCGGGCAACCACGTGCGGTGGCCGCCGCTGTGCTCACCGCTGCAAGCTGTAGCGGCTGCTACCGACCAGACAATATAGGTACGTGACTTTACCGCCCACA
>NW_022196900.1:95647660-95649393 GCF_008632895.1 Mastomys coucha
CCCCGAGTCTGGGACATCCAGAACCCCTCTGTTGCTAAACACCATTCTCCCGTTGTCATCCAATTATTTGATTCTACCAGGTACATAACCCAAGCTCAATACTCTCTCCTCTCCCTCCCTTCACGCGCTGCGGTCCTCACTTCCCCCCCCCTTCTCCTAATTAAACTTCCAAAAACACAGAGCTGCTTGTATCTGGTGTCTGTGGAAGTGCCGCTGCAGGCTAAACCTATCACATACACAACCACTGCCCTGCTGACCTTGAACTTCTGATCTGCCTGACTTTACCTTGGAATGCTGGAGTCACAGATGTCTACAGGATGTTATACATGTTAGGCAAATACTCTACCCACTGAACTACATCTCCAACACCGCCCTTTTCTTTTTTTTTTTTTCACAAAGTATACAATTTCAACCAGGTGACAGGGCAAACACCTGTAATCCCAGCACTAGGGAGGCAGAGGCAGGTGGATTTCTGAGTTCGAGGCCAGCCTGGTCTATAGAGTGAGTTTCAGGACAGCCACAGCTACACAGAAAAACCCTGTCATGAAGAGAGAGAGAGAGAGAGAGAGAGAGAGAGAGAGAGAGAGAGAGAGAGAGAGAGAGAGGAAGGAAGGAAGGAAGGAAGGAAGGAAGGAAGGAAGGAAGGAAGGAAAAAAGAAGAGAAAAGAAAGGAAAAGAGAAGAAAAGGAAAGGAAAGAAAAGAAAACCAAGTAGCAATCAATATGATTCTTTGTAGCTGAGGTTGGTCCAACTCCTGGGATTCAATGTTTCTCATGCTTCACCCTCATAGCTGGGACAATGGGTACACTTGTATATAATACTACTGGGTTTTTTATGTTCATTTTGTATCTGTTACTTTACTGATTAACATCCACTCAGCTATCTTTTGGCCAAGTCTATTTTTTCCACACATAAAACAGAGATGGTTTGAGGTACCCCCTGCTCAAATGCCCCTGTTTCTCTTCCTTCCGTATGGGAGGGGGGTTCTAAATGTCTCTTGTGGGTTTTTCCAAATTTCTGTTTTCAGTATTATTTCCAGATCTGTTCACAAGTGCCCACAAAAACTGCCCCAGGCCCCGGAGCACAGACCTCCTGAATCGGGACCTGCCCTCCAGCCACCCACCCACCATTGTTCCTGACCTTGTTGCTGGCAAGGTAATTGGCTATCCATCACCTCCTCCTGCCTGCCCCAACGAAGGCAAACACCATTCTCAATTCAGTTCTTTCTGGCCAATCCAGCTTCTCCCTGGGCATCAGGGACTGGGCTAGACTTATTTAAAAAACATAACCCCACTCCAAAGGTCTTCCCGTCCAAAGTAACTCAACCTTGATGATGGTAGGTTCTGCTACCAACCTAGAACAACTTAGCATCTGTCAAGAACTTCTCAAGAGAACAAGCAGGAAGATCCTCCCCATAGATCAGGAAGGTGTAGAGAGGGGTCCTGGCACAGAAGGGGCCCTGGAAGGTGGCTACATCTTGACCTCTCAGAACACCACAAGGTGGATCCACCTGAAGGACTTCAGGACATAGCCATGTGCACACTGCCCCACCCCCACCCCGCACGCCAGCCCTGACTGATCCCCTTTCTCCTCTTGCTTCAGGACAAGCAGATGGATTTCTGTTGGGATCCTTGGCAAGTCCGTGTGGTTAAGAATGCTATACTGCTTAATTCCAGCACTTGGGAGGCAGAGGCAGGCGGATTTCTGAGTTCGAGGCCAGCCTGGTCTACAGA